>NC_091219.1:14734733-14964423 GCF_040958095.1 Procambarus clarkii
AAACGTGGAAAAACGGCAAAATATTGCCTAATTCGATGATAATTTGTTTAATTCACATAAAGGAAAAGGGGATGATAAACGTCAAAATATTGCTAAATTCGATGATTTTTCGTACGAAACAAAATGCAAGAAAACTTGCTTAAAATGCAATATTTTGCGAAATTCTGAGATTTGAAGGCCAAATCACATATCGTGATACTACATGAAATAGTATCGAAATATTGGTAAAAATGAATATATTTACGTAATATCAAACTACGTGAAAAACGTGAAAAAGTCACTTTTTAACCATATTTGACGATTTTAACTTCAAATCATAGAGCGAGGTTTCGTATTATTTAGATCCAAGAAAAGACATATGACAATGTCGTTTCCAATACCAATGATAAAAATCAACGTGTTTTCATTAGAATTAACTAAAATGTTCCTGGTTTTCCGTTTTTATTACCGATGGAAGATGTACACGAAAACATCTCTATTCCGACTGAAACGTCGATATATATAATAAAAACAGAATTTCTCCCCTTTTCAATATCTTACTCAGTATTTTAACGATGAACAAGTAGTTGATTGAAAATGAAGTATATAAGGTTATTATCTAATCAATTATGTGTTTGCATCATTTTTATCGTATATATAATGAATTAATACCCATAAACTAAAAAATCACAAAAACGTGGAAAAACGGCAAAATATTGCCTAATTCGATGATATTTTGTTTAAATCTCATAGAGGAAAAGGGGATGATAAACGTCAAAATATTGCTAAATTCAATGATTTTTCGTACGAAACAAAATGCAAGAAAACTTGCTTAAAATGCAATATTATACGACATTCTGAGATTTGAAGGCCAAATCACATATTGTGATACTACATGAAATAGTATCGAAATATTGGTAAAAATGAATATATTTACGTAATATCAAACTACATGATTAACGTGAAAAAATCACTATTTTACCATATATGAGGATTTTAACTTCAAATCATAGAGCGAGGTTTCGTATTATTTAGATCCAAGAAAAGACATATGAAAATGGTGTTTCCAATAGAAATGATAAAAAACAATGTGTTTTCATTAGAATTAACTAAAATGTTCCTGATTTTTCGTTTATATTACCTATGGAAGATGTACGCGAAAACCGCTCAATTCCGGCTGAAACGTCCATATATGCAATAAAAGCAGAACTTCTCCCCTTTTGAATATCTTACTTAGTATTTTAACGAGGAACAAATAGTTGATTGAAAATGAAGTATTTAAGGTTATTATCTAATCAATGATGTGTTTGCATCATTTTTATCGTATATATAATGAATTAATACCAATAAACTGAAAATTCACAAAAACGTGGAAAAACGGCATAATATTGCCTAATTCGATGATATTTTGTTTAAATCACATAAAGGAAAAGGGGATGATAAACGTCAAAATATTGCTAAATTTGATGATTTTTCGTACGAAACAAAAATGCAAGAAAACTTGCTTAAAATGCAATATTATGCGAAATTCTGATATATGAAGGCCAACTCACATATCGTGATACTACATGAAATAGAATCGAAATATTGGTAAAAATGAATATATTTACGTAATATCAAACTTCATGAAAAACGTGAAAAAAGTCACTATTATACCATATTTGAGGATTTTAACTTCAAATCATAGAGCGAGGTTTCGTATTATTTAGATCAAAGAAAAGACATATGACAATGTTGTTTCCGATACAAATGATAAAAACCAGAGTGTTTTCATTAGAATTAACTAAAATGTTCTTGATTTTCCGTTTATATTACCTATGGAAGATGTACACGTAAAACCGCTCAATTATAACCGCTAATTTATATATTATAAATTATCTATCGAAACACACTGGCAGGGGTCTTTCACGCTTTACCCGACGCTTTATCCGACGTTTACCCGACGGTTTACCCGACGGTTTACGCAACGGTTTACCCTGATAGTTTATGCGACGTTTACCCGACGCTTTACCCTGACAGTTTACCCGACGGTTTACCCTGATAGTTTATCCGACGTTTACCCGACGCTTTACCCTGACAGTTTACCCGACGGTTTACCCTACGCTTTACTCTCACAGTTTACCCGACGGTTTACAATGACGGTTTACCCGACGTGTTTAGTTTACAGTTTACACGTCAGTTATCATGAGAACAGATTTTCGACTATTTTATTTTATTTATTCGACGACTTACACGACGGGTAATCCCCGTCGGGTTTACCTGTCTGGTTTACCCGTTTTTACACGGGTAAAAAACGGGTAAAAATTATCCGACGATTTACCCGACGATTTACCCGACTATTTACGATTCATTCGGCGCTTTATTTATTCATTTTTATTTATTCATTTTTATTTATTATATTTTAATTTTTTTATTTTTTATTTATTTTTTAGACATTATACATATATACATTACATTAGATATACAGATATACAGATTACATTAGATATTACATTACATTACATTAGATATTAGGTTACAGACACTAGATATAGACATATTATTTATTTTATTATATAGACATTACATATATATTACATTACATATATATTACATTAGATATACATTACATTAGATATACATTACATTACATTACATATTACATTACATTACATTACATTATTACATTACATATTACATTACATTACATATTACATTACATTACATATTACATTACATATTACATATTACATTACATGTTACATATTACATTACATATTACATTACATTACATATTACATTACATTACATTAGATATTACTTTACATATTACATTACATTACATTACATTAGATATTAGATTACAGACATTAGATGTATACATATTATTTATTTTATTATATAGACACGACCTGACCCGACACGACCTGACCTCGCCTTACCTAATCTAACTCGGGTCCAGGTGTGGGTCCGTGGGCCCCCGGACTTCCACCCTTCCCCACATCCCAGGGTCAGGTCAGGTCAGGTCAAGTTTTAGCTACCCAGAGACCTCATAGTCGAGATGGACGGACGCAGCTACAGGACGGGACACACACAAATCTGTGCCCTGTAGTTACACCGTTTTGACAGACTCGAACACACGTCAGTTCTCATGAGAACAGATTCCCATCCGACTAGGCCATTCTGGGGTCGCCAAGTTTTCCAAAGCTGGTTCTTATATTTATATTGAGTAATTTGGTAACATGTCGTCGGCGGTTTAATGCTCCAATATTCCAGCTGAACAAAATATATATTTGGCTGCAACAGTTAACTTTGATACGTTTGAGTAAATAATATCTGTAATTATTGTATTTGGGCGTTAATAAACAGGGTAAAGCTCCGACGTAAATTTGCCTGGCGTGGATATGTTTTTGTTTGGGCTATTTGGGGAGGAGGAGGAGGAAGACGTCTTGACTGGAAGCTGAAGGGGGAGTGTGAAGCCCAGAAGGAGACCAACACGTTGATAACTTAGACAATATTGAGGGCATTTTTCGACATTTAAATTAATATACACGGAAGTAAAATTTAAAGAGAGAGACTCAAGTGTTTTTTTGACTCATGAAGGTTAATAATTTACTAACTTTTATGGTACTGAAAGGGACTATTTTCACTTTGTGAGAGAAGTTGTAGGAATTGTGGTAAGCTATTAGTTAGAAAAAAGGGCAATCAACATTGTAAGAGTTTTTTCTCCTCATCTGCAGAGTAGGAGTGAGGACAGCTAATTTATACAAACAGGCTGTTGCCGTTCTCTCGCTGTCTCTCTCTCTCATCTTGCTCTGATCTTCCTCTCTTCTGTTCTCTTTCTGACTTTGTATGTTATGCCTGTTTCTTTCTCTGTATTTCTGCCTCTCTCGCTCTCCCATGATACCAGTTCACAACATGCTGACTAACTCCTAGCTACCAATTTTCTGCTAGGTGAACAGATGCATTTAATGAGAGGAAATGTGCCCAAACATTTTATGTCGTGAACGGCTTAGTAGGACCAATTACTACCCTACCCCACGATACAACCCCACAACATGCTGACTAAGTACTGGGTTCATATTTACTGCTAGGTGAACAGATGCATTAGGTGAGAGGAAATGTGCCCAAGCCATTTCTGCAGCCACTGGTAATCGAACCTAGAATTCCGGATTTTGAGTCAACAATGAACACGTAAAACTTTCATATTTGTCTCAGTTTGAGTATATGTGTGCTTGTGTGGCTTACTCTCTCTGTCTCCATGTCTTCCACTCTCTATACATATCTTTCTCTTTATCTCATTATATATCATAAAACTGTTAAACTTCGATATTTCTGGTACGTACAGACTATCAGGAATAAATGTGGTTCACAAGGATTCACTCACACATGTTACTGGAACACAGATACTATCACCTTCATATGTCAGTCATGGTTAAGGTAATGACATCGAACCTGACGCAACCTGACCTGACGCAACCTGACCTGACGCAACCTGACCTGATACAACCTGACCTGACACTACCTGACCTGACGCAACCTGACCTGATGCAACCTGACCTGACGCTACCTGACCTGACTCAACCTGATCTGACGCAACCTGACCTGACGCTACCTGACCTGACGCAACCTGGCTTGACGCAACCTAACCTAACGCAACCTGACCTGGCCTGACGCTACCTGACGCAACCTGACCTGACACAACCTGACCTGACGCAACCTGACCTGAAGCAACTTAACCTGACCCTACCTGACCTGACGCAACCTAACCTGACGCAACCTGACCTGACGCAACCTGACCTGACGCAACCTGACCTGACGCAACCTAACCTGACGCAACCAGACCTGACCTGACGCTACCTGACCTGACGCAACCTGAACTGACACAACCTGACCTGACGCAACTTTTCCTGACGCAACCTGACCTGATGCTACCTGACCTGACGCAACCTGACCTGATACAACCTGACCTGACGCAAACTGACCTGACGCAACCTGACCAGACGTTACCTGACCTGACGCAACCTGACCTGACACAACCTGACCTGACGCAACCTGACCTGACGCAACCTGACCTGACACAACCTGACCTGACTCAACCTGATCTGGCGCTACCTGACCTGACTCAACCTGACCTGACACAACCTGACCTGACCTGACCTTCAGTAATTGGCCTATTTTCTGTATAAAAATTCGTAATTTCAAACTGCGAATACGTGCAGAGAGCCAGAATTTGAATCCAAAATATGGCTCAAGTGTAGAATTTGGGATGTTTGGGTTATTTTGAAAACAGCAGGGAGGGTTAGGGCAAAATGTGATCCATCGCTGCATTCAAGAAATTGGCACTTTTCGGTATAAAAAATCGTAATTTCAAACTGCGAATACGTGCAGAGAGCCAGAATTTGGCTCCAAAATACGGCTCAAGCGTCGAATTTGGGATGTTTATAATATATTGAAAACTGCAGGGGGGTTTGGGCAAAATGTGACCCATCGCCGCTCTCAGTAATTGTCATATTTTCGGTAAAAAAATTCGTATATTCAAACTGCGAATACGTGCAGAGGGCCAGAATTTGCCTGCAAAATAGGGCTCAGGCGTCGAATTTGGGATGTTTGGGATATTTTGAGAACTAAAGAAAGGGTTTGGGCAAAATGTGATCCATCGCTGCTTTCAGTAATTGGCATATTTTCGGTATAAAAATTCGTAATTTAAAACTGCGAATACGAGCAGAGAGCCAGAATTTGGATCTAAAATATGGCTCAAGGGTCGAATTTAGAATGTTTGGGATATTTTGAAAACTGCAGGGGGGTTTGGCAAAATGTTATCCATCGCCGCTCTCAGTAATTGGCATATTGATCTTCTCGAGATGTGATCTTCTGGTGATGTGATCTTCTGGAGATGTGATCTTCTGGTGATGTGATCTTTTGGAGATTTGATCTTCTGGAGATGTGATCATCTCGAGATGTGATCATCTCGAGATGTGATCTTCTGGTGATGTGATCTTCTGGAGATGTGATCTTCTGGAGATGTGATCTTCTAGTGATGTGATCTTCTCGAGATATGATCCTCTGCAGATGTGATCTTCTCGAGATGTGATCTTCTGGATATGTGATCTTCTGGGGATTTGATCTTCTGGTGATGTGATCTTCTGGTGATGTGATCCTCTGGAGATGTGATCTTCTCGAGATGTGATCTTCTGGAGATGTGATCATCTGGAGATGTGATCTTCTGGTGATGTGATCTTCTCGAGATGTGATCTTCTCGAGATGTGATCTTCTGTAAATGTGATCTTATGGAGATGTGATCTTCTGGGGATTTGATCTTCTAAGGATGTGATCTTCTGGGGATGTGATCTTCTGGGGATGTGAATTATTCTGGGGATGTGATCTTCTGGTGATGTGATCTTCTCGAGATGTGATCTTTTGGAGATGTGATCTTCTCGAGATGTGATCTTCTGCTTATGTGATCTTCTGGAGATGTGATCATCTGGTGATGTGATCTTCTGGAGATGTGATCTTCTCGAGATGTGATCTTCTGGAGATGTGATCATCTGGTGATGTGATCTTCTGGAGATGTGATCATCTGGTGATGTGATCTTCTGGAGATGTGATCTTCTGGAGGTGTGATCTTCTCGAGATGTGATCTTCTCGAGATGTAATCTTCTGGTGATGTGATCATCTCGAGATGTCATCTTCTCGAGATGTGATCTTCTGGTGATGTGATCTTCTGGAGATGTGATCATCTGGAGATATTATCTTCTGTTGATGTGATCTTCTGGAGATGTGATGTTCCCGAGATGTGATATTCTGGAGATATGATCTTCTGGAGATGTGATCATCTGGAGATGTGATGTTCTGGAGACGTGATCTTCTGGAGACGGGATTTTCTAGAGATGTGATCTTCTCGAGATGTGATCTTCTCGAGATGTGATCTTCCTCTGGAGATGTTATCTTCTGGAGATGTGATCTTCTGGAGATGTGATCTTCTGGAGATGTGATCTTCTGGAGATGCGATTTTCCGGAGATGTGATCTTCTGGCGATGTGATCTTCTCGAGATGTGATCTTCTCGAGATGTGATCTTCTGGAGATGTGATCTTCTGGAGATGTGATCTTTTGGGGATGTGATCTTCTGGAGATGTGATCATCTGGAGATATTATCTTCTGTTGATGTGATCTTCTGGAGATGTGATGTTCCCGAGATGTGATATTCTGGAGATATGATCTTCTGGAGATGTGATCATCTGGAGATGTGATCTTCTGGAGATGTGATTATCTGGAGATGTGATGTTCTGGAGACGTGATCTTCTGGAGACGGGATTTTCTAGAGATGTGATCTTCTCGAGATGTGATCTTCTCGAGATGTGATCTTCCTCTGGAGATATGATCTTCTGGAGATGTGATCTTCTGGAGATGTGATCTTCTGGAGATGTGATCATCTGGAGATGTGATTTTCCGGAGATGAGATCTTCTGGCGATGTGATCTTCTCGAGATGTGATCTTCTCGAGATGTGATCTTCTGGAGATGTGATCTTCTGGAGATGTGATCTTTTGGGGATGTGATCTTCTGGAGATGTGATCATCTGGAGATATTATCTTCTGTTGATGTGATCTTCTGGAGATGTGATGTTCCCGAGATGTGATATTCTGGAGATATGATCTTCTGGAGATGTGATCATCTGGAGATGTGATCTTCTGGAGATGTGATCATCTGGAGATGTGATGTTCTGGAGACGTGATCTTCTGGAGAGGGGATTTTCTAGAGATGTGATCTTCTCGAGATGTGATCTTCTCGAGATGTGATCTTCTCGAGATGTGATCTTCTCGAGATGTGATCTTCCTCTGGAGATGTGATCTTCTGGAGATGTGATCTTCTCGAGATGTGATCTTCCTCTGGAGATGTGATCTTCTGGAGATGTGATCTTCTCGAGATGTGATTTTCCGGAGATGTGATCGTCTGGCGATGTGATCTTCTATAGATTTGATCTTCTCGAGATGTGATCTTCTGGAGATGTGATCTTCTGGAGATGTGATCTTCTGGGGATGTGATCTTCTGGAGATGTGATCTTCTAGAGATGTGATCTTCTGGAGATGTGATTTTCTGGACATGTGGTCTTCTGGAGATGTGATCTTCTGGAGATGTGATCTTCTGGTGACGTGGTCTTCTCGAGATGTGATCTTCTGGTGATGTGATCTTCTCGTGATGTGATCTTCTGGTGATGTGATGTTCTCGGGATGTGATCTTCCTGTGATGTGATTTTCTCGAGATGTGATCTTCTCGAGATGTGATCTTCCTGTAATGTGATCTCGAGATGTGATCTTCTCGAGATGTGATCTTCTCGAGATGTGATCTTCTGGTAATGTGATCTTCTGGAGATGTGATCTTCTCGAGATGTGATCTTCTCGAGATGTAATCTTCCTGTGATGTGATCTTCTCGAGATGTGATCTTCTCGAGATGTGATCTTCCTGTGATGTGATCTTCTGGAGATATGATCTTCTGGGAATGTGATCTTCTGGTAATGTGATCTTCTGGAGATTTGATCTTCTGGGGATGTGATCTTCTCGAGATGTGATCTTCTCGAGATGTAATCTTCCTGTGATGTGATCTTCTCGAGATGTGATCTTCTCGAGATGTGATCTTCCTCTGGAGATAGTTGCCTACTCCTAATACATCGCAATTTACGTAATCGAACAATACGTTAAAATGTGACGAACAAATTAGTTAAAATTAAACCACCATAATATTGATGTTTTCTTTTCATCGACCCTCGGTGTGTGTTCAATATCCTTAGCGTAGTGTTCACTATCCTTAGTGTTATGTTCACTATTCTTGGCGTGGTGTTCACTATCCTAAGTGTGGTGTTCACTATCCTTAGCATAATGTTCACTATCCTTGGCGTGGTGTTCACTATCCTTGACGTGGTATTCACTACCCTTGGCGTGTTGTTCACTATCCTTAGCGTAGTGTTCACTATCCTTGGCGTGGTGTTCACTATCCTTGGCATGGTGTTCACTATCCTTGGTGTGGAGTTCACTATCCTTGGCGTGGTGTTCACTATCATTGGCGTGGTGTTCACTGCCCTTAGTGTGGTGTTCACTATCCTTAGCGTGGTGTTCACTATCCTTGTGTGGTGTTCACTATCCTTGGCGTGGTGCTCACTATCCTTGGCGTGGTGTTCACTACCCTTGGTGTGGTGTTCACTATCCTTGGCGTTGTGTTCACAATCCTTGGCGTGGTGTTCACTGTCCTTGGCGTGGTGTTCACTATCCTTGGCGTGGTGTTCACTAACCTTGGCGTGGTGTTCACTGAACTTGGCGTGGTGTTCACTATCCATGGAGTGGTGTTCACTATCTTTGGCGTGGTGTTCACTGAACTAGGCGTGGTGTTCACTATCCTTAGCGTGCTGTTCACTATCCTTGGCGTGGTATTTACTATCCAAGGCGTGGTGTTCACTATCCTTGGCGTGGTGTTCACTATCCTTGGCGTGGTGTTCACTATCCTTGGCGTGGTGTTCACTACCCTTGGGGCGGTGTTCACTACCCTTAGCGTAGTGTTCACTATCCTTGGCGTGGTGTTCACTATCCTTGGTGTGGTGTTCACTAGCATTGGTGTGGTGTTCACTATCCATGGCGTGGTGTTCACTATCCTTGTGTGGTGTTCACTATCCTTAACATGGTGTTCACTATCCTTAGCGTGGTGTTCACGATTAATGTCGTGGTGTTCACTAACCTTGGCGTGGTGTTCACTGAACTTGGCGTGGTGTTCACTATCCTTAGCGTGGTGTTCACTATCCTTAGCGTGGTGTTCACTTCCCTTAGCGTGGTGTTCACTATCCTTAGCGTGGTGTTCACTATCCTTTGCGTGGTGTTCACTGAACTCGGCGTGGTGTTCACTGAACTTGGCGTTGATTTTCACAACCCTTGGCGTGGTGTTCACTACCCTTCGCGTGGTGTTCACGACCTTTGGAGTGGTGATCACTACCCATGGCATGTTCTTCACAACCCTTGCCGTCATGTTTACTACCCTTAGCGTGGTGTTCACTACCCTTGGCGTGGTGTTCACTACCCTTAGCGTGGAGTTCACTTCCCTTGGCGTGGTGTTCACTACCCTTGGCGTGGTGTTCACTACCCCTGGAGTGGTGTTCACTACCCTTCACGTGGTGTTCACTACCCTGGGCGTGGTGTTCAGTACCCTTATCATGGTGTTCACTACCCTTGGCATAGTGTTCACTACCCTTAGCGTGGTGTTCACTACCCTTGGCGTGGTGTTCACTACCCTTGGCATGGTGTTCCCTACGATTAGCGTGGTGTTCACTACCCTAGGCGTGGCGTTCACTACCCTTGGCGTGGTGTTCACTACCCTTGGTGTGGTGTTCATAACCCTTGGCATGGTATTCACTAAACGGTGTGTGGTGTTCACTGAACTTGGCGTGGTGTTCATTGCCCTTGGCGTTGTGTTCACTACCCTTGGTTTGGTGTTCACTGAGCTTGGCGTGGTGTTCACCATACTTAACATGGTGTTCACTATCCTTGGAGTGGTGTTCACTATCATTGGCGTGGTGTTCACTGAACTAGGCGTGGTCTTCACTATCATTGGCGTGGTGTTCACTATCCTTGTCGTGGTGTTTATTATCCTTGGCGTGGTGTTCACTATCCTTGGCGTTGTGTTCACTATCCTTTGCGTGGTGTTCACTATCCTTTGCGTGGTGTTCACTATCCTTGGCGTGGTGTTCACTACCCTTCGTATTGTGTTCACTACCCATAGCGTAGTGTTCACTATCCTTGGCGTGGTGCTCACTATCATTGGCGTGGTGTTCACTACCCTTGGTGTGGTGTTCACTATCCTTAGCGTGGTGTTCACTATCCTTGTGTGGTGTTCACTATCCTTGGCTTGGTGTTCACTATCCTTGGCGTGGTGTTCACTACCCTTGGTGTGGTGTTCACTATCCTTGGCGTGGTGTACACTATCCTTAGCGTGGTGTTCACTCTCCTTGGCGTGGTGTTCACTATCCTTGGCGTGGTGTTCAGTATCCTTGGCGTGGTGTTCACTGAACTTGGCGTGGTGTTCACTATCCTTAGCGTGGTGTTCACTATCCTTGGCGTGGTGTTTACTATCCAAGGCGTCGTGTTCACTATCCTTGGCGTGGTGTTCACTACCTTTTGGGGCGGTGTTCACTATCCTTAGCGTAGTGTTCATTATCCTTAACGTGGTGTTCACTATCCTTGGCGTGGTGTTCACTAGCATTGGTGTGGTGTTCACTATCCATAGCGTGGTGTTCACTATCCTTGTGTGGTGTTCACAATCCTTAACATGGTGTTCACACTACTTAGCGTGGTGTTCACGATCCTTCGTGGTGTTCACTAACCTTGGCGTGGTGTTCATTGAACTTGGCGTGGTGTTCACTATATTTGTAGTGGTGTTCACTATCCTTGGCGTGGTGTTCACTGAACTAGGCGTGTTGTTCACTATCCTTAGCGTGGTGTTCACTCTCCTTGGTGTGGTGTTCACTTCCCCTAGCGTGGTGTTCACTATCCTTAGCATGGTGTTCACTATCCTTTGCGTGGTGTTCACTGAACTTGGTGTGGTGTTCACTGAACTTGGAGTGGTGTTCACTGAACTTGGCGTGGTGTTCACAACCCTTGCCGTGGTGTTCACTACCCTTCGCGTGGTGTTCACAACCCTTGGCGTGGTGATCACTGCCCTTGGCATGTTCTTCAATACCCTTGACGTGGTGTTCACTACCTTTGCCATCATGTTCACTACCCTTGGCGTGGTGTTCACTACCCTTAACGTGTTGTTCACTACCCTTGGCGTGGTGTTCACTACCCTTAACGTGGTGTTCACTACCCATGACGTCATGTTCACTGCCCTTGGCGTGGAGTTCACTACCCTTGGCGTGTTGTTCCCTAACCTTGGCGTGGTGTTCACCACGCTTGGCATGGTGTTCACTACCTTTAGCGTGGTGTTCACTACCCTTGGCGTGGTGTTCACTACCCTTGGCGTGGTGTTCACTACCCTTGACGTGGTGTTCACTACCCTTGGCGTGGTGTTCACTACCCCTGGAGTGCTGTTCAACTACCCTTCACGTGGTTTTCACTAACCTGGGTGTGGTGTTCAGTACCCTTATCATGGTGTTCACTCCCCTTGGCATAGTGTTCACTACCCTTAGCGTGGTGTTCACTACCCTTGGCGTGGTGTTCACTACCCTTGGCGTGGTGTTCCCTACCCTTAGCGTGGTGTTCACTACCCTAGGCGTGGTGTTCACTACCCTTGGCGTGGTGTTCACTACCCTTGGTGTGGTGTTCACTACCCTTGGCGTGGTATTCACTGAACGTTGCGTGGTGTTCACTGAACTTGGCTTGGTGTTCACTGCCTTTGGCGTTGGGTTCACTACCATTGGTTTGGTGTTCACTGAACTTGGCGTGGTGTTCACTATCCTTAACGTGGTGTTCACTATCCTTAGCGTGGTGTTCACTACCCTTAGCATGTTTTTCACTACCCTTGGTGTGGTGCTCAATACCCTTGACGTGGTGTTCACTACTCATGACGTGGTGTTCACTACTCTTGACGTGGTGTTCACTACCCTTGGCATGGTGTTCACTTCCTTTGGTGTGGTGTTCACTACCCTTCGTGTGGTGTTCATTTCCCCTGGCGTGGTGTTCACTACCCCTAACGTGGTGGTTACTACCCTTAGTGTGGTGCTCACTACCCTTTGCGTGGTGTTCACTACCCTTAGCGTGGTGATCACTACCCTTGACGTGGTGTTCACTACTCTTGGCGTGGGGATCATTACCCTTAATGTGGTGTTCACTTCCCTTGGCATGATGTTCACTTCCCTTTCCATGGTGTTCACTACCCTTGGCTTGGTATTTACTAACATTGGCGTGGTGTTCATTACCCTTGGCATGGTGTTCACTACCCTTGGCGTGGTGTTCACTACCCCCGGTGAGGTGTTCACTACCCTTGGCATAGTGTTCACTACGTTTATCATAGTGTTCACTTCTTTTGGCATGGTCTTCACTACACTTGGCATGGTTTTCACTAACCTTGACGTGGTGTTCACTACCCTTGGCGTAATGTTCCCTACCCTTAGCATGGTGTTCACTACCCATGGCGTAGTATTCACTACCCTTGGCGTGGTGTTCACTACCCTTGGCGTGGGGATCATTACCCTTGGTGTGGTGTTCACTTAGTTTTGCATGGTGTTCACTACCTTCGGCGTGGTATTTACTAACCTTGGCGTGGTGTTCATTACCCTTGGCATGGTGTTCACTACCCTTCATTTGGTGTTCACTACTTTTGGCGTGGTGTTCACTACCCTTCGCGTGGTGTTCACAACCCTTGGCGTGGTGATCACTGCCCTTGGCATGTTCTTCAATACCCTTGACGTGGTCTTCACTACCTTTGCCGTCATGTTTACTACCCTTGGCGTGGACTTCACTACCCTTAACGTGTTGTTCACTACCCTTAGCGTGGTGTTCACTACCCTTAACGTGGTCTTCACTACCCATGACCTCATGTTCACTGCCCTTGGCGTGGAGTTCACTACCCTTGGCGTGGAGTTCACTAACCTTGGAGTGGTGTTCACCACCCTTGGCATGGTGTTCACTACCTTTAGCGTGGTGTTCACTACCCTTGGCGTGGTGTTCACTACCCTTGGCGTGGTGTTCACTACCCTTGACGTGGTGTTCACTACCCTTGGCGTGGTGTTCACTACCCCTGGAGTGGTGTTCACTACCCTTCACGTGGTTTTCACTACCCTGGGCGTGGTGTTCAGTACCCTTATCATGGTGTTCACTACCCTTGGCATAGTGTTCACTACCCTTAGCGTGGTGTTCACTACCCTTAGCGTGGTGTTCACTACCCTTGGCGTGGTGTTCACTACCCTTGGTGTGGTGTTCACTACCCTTGGCGTGGTATTCACTGAACGTTGCGTGGTGTTCACTGAACTTGGCGTGGTGTTCACTGCCCTTGGCGTTGGGTTCACTACCATTGGGTTGGTGTTCACTGAACTTGGCGTGGTGTTCACTATCCTTAACGTGGTGTTCACTATCCTTAGCGTGGTGTTCACTACCCTTAGCATGTTTTTCACTACCCTTGGTGTGGTGCTCAATACCCTTGACGTGGTGTTCACTACTCATGGCGTGGTGTTCACTACTCTTGACGTGGTGTTCACTACCCTTGGTGTGGTGTTCACTACCCTTGGCGTGGTGTTCACTACCCTTAACGTGGTCTTCGCTACCCTTGGCGTGGTTTTCACTACACTCTGCGTGGTTTTCACTACTTTTGTCGTGGTGTTCACTACCCTTAGTGTGGTGTGCACTACCGTTGGCATAGTGTTCATTACCCATGGCGTGGTGTTCACAACCCTTCTCGTGGTGTTCACTACTCTTGTCGTGGTGTTCACTACCCTTAGGGTGGTGTTCACTACCCTTGGCGTGGTGTTCACTACCCTTAGCATGGTGATCACTAACCTTGGCGTTGTGTTCACTACCCTTGGCGTGTTGTTCGCTACCCTTGGCATGGTGTTCACTACCCTTAGTGTGGTGTTCACTACCCTTGGCGTGGTGTTCACTACCCTTAATGTGTTGTTCACTTCCCTTGGCATGATGTTCACTTCCCTTTGCATGGTGTTCACTACCCTTGGCTTGGTATTTACTAACATTGGCGTGGTGTTCATTACCCTTGGCATGGTGTTCACTACCCTTGGCGTGGTGTTCACTACCCCCGGCGAGGTGTTCACTACTTTTGGCATAGTGTTCACTACCTTTATCATAGTGCTCACTTCTTTTGGCATGGTCTTCACTACACTTAGCATGGTTTTCACTAACCTTGACGTGGTGTTCACTACCCTTGTCGTACTGTTCCCTACCCTTAGCATGGTGTTCACTACCCTTGGCGTGGTGTTCACTACCCTTGGCGTGGGGATCATTACCCTTGGTGTGGTGTTCACTTCCTTTTGCATGGTGTTCACTACCCTTGGCTTGGTATTTACAAACCTTGGCGTGGTGTTCATTACCCTTGGCATGGTGTTCACTACCCTTCATTTGGTGTTCACTACTTTTGGCGTAGTATTCACTAACCCTGGCGAGGTGTTCACTACCCTTGGCATAGTGTTCACTATCTTTGGCATAGTGTTCACTTCCCTTGGCATGGTGTTCACTACCCATAGCATGGTTTTCACTAACCCTGACGTGGTGTTCACTTCCCTAGACGTGGTGTTCAATACCCATGGCATGGTGTTCACTACCCATGGCGTCATGTTCACTACCCTTGGCGTGGTGTTCACTACCCTTGACTTGGTATTCACTGAACGTGGCGTGGTGTTCACCGAACTTAGCGTGGTGTTCACTACCCTTGACATGGATTTCATTATCCTTCGTGTGGTGCTCACTACCTTTAGCGTAGTGTTCACTACCCTTGGCGTAATGTTCACTACTCTTGGCGTGGTGTTCACTTCCCTTGGCTTGGTGTTCACTACCCATGACGTGGTGTTCACTACTCTTAGCGTGGTATTCACTACCCTTGGCGTGGTTTTCACTACCCCTGGCGCGGTGTTCACTACCCTTGGCATGGTGTTCACTACCCATGGCGTGGTGTTCACTACCCTTGACGTGGTGTTCACTACTCTTGGCGTGGTGTTCATTACCCTTAGTGTGGTGTTCATTACCCTTGGCGTGGTGTTCACTACCCTTTGCGAGGTTATCACTAACCTAGGCGTTGTGTTCACTACCCTTGACGTGGTGTTCACTACCCTTGGCATGGGGTTCATTACCCTTGGCGTGGTGTTCACTACCCTTGGCATGGTGTTCACTTCCCTTTGCATGGTGTTCACTACCCTTGGCTTGGTATTTACTAACCTTGGCGTGGTGTTCACTACCCTTGGCATGGTGTTCACTACGCTTCATTTGGTGTTCACTACCCTTAGCGTGGTGTTCACTACCCCTGACAAGGTGTTCACTACCCTTGGCATAGTGTTCACTACCCTTGGCATCGTGTTCACATCCCTTGGTATGGTGTTCACTACCCTTAGCATTGTTTTCACTAACGTTGACGTGGTGTACACTACCCTTGGCGTGGTGTTCACTACCAATGGTATGGTGTTCACTACTCATAGCGTGGTGTTCACTACCCTTGGCGTGGTGTTCACTATCCTTGGCGTTATGTTCACTACACTTGGCGTGGTATTCACTACCTTAGGCTTGGTGTTCAATACCATTGGCTTGATGTTCACTACCTTTGGAGTAATGTTCACTACCCTTGGCATGGTGTTCACTACCCTTGGCGTATTCTTCACTACCCTAGACGTGGTGATCACTACCCCTGGCGTGGTATTCACCACCCTTGGCGTGGTGTTCACTACCTTTCGCTTGGTGTTCACTACTATCGCATGGTGTTCACTACCCTTGGCATGGTGTTCACTACCCTTGGAGTGGTGTTCACTACCCCCGGCGAGGTGTTCACTACCCTTGGCATAGTGTTCACTACCTTTGGCATAGTGTTCACTTCCCTTGGCATGGTGTTCACTACCCTTAGCATGGTTTTCACTAACATTGACGTGGTGTTCACTACCCTTGGCGTGGTGTTCACTACCCATGGCATAATGTTCACTACCCATGGCGTCACGTTCACTACCCTTGGCGTGGTGTTCACTACCCTTGGCGTTAAGTTCATTACCCTTGGCGTGGTGTTCACTACCCTTGACGTCATGTTCACTACCCTTGACGTCATGTTCACTACCCTTGGCGTGGTGTTCACTACCCATGGAATGGAATTCACTAACCTTGGCGTGGTGTTCACCACCCTTGGCGAGGTGTTAACTACCCTTGGCGTGGTGTTCACTTCCCATTACATGGTTTACACTACCAATGGCGTGCTGTTTACTACCCTTTGCGTGGTGTTCACTACCCTTGGCGTCATGCTCACTACCATTGGCGTGGTGTTCACTACCCTTGGCTTGGTGTTCACTACCAACGGCTTGGTGTTCACTACCATTGGCATGGTGTTCACTACCCGTGGCATGCTGTTCACTACCCTTAGTGTGGTGTTCACTACCCTTGGCGTGGTCTTCACTACCCTTAGCGTTGTGTTCACTACCATTGGCAAGGTGTTCACTACACTTAGCATGGTGTTCACTACGCTTCATTTGGTGTTCACTACCCTTAGCGTGGTGTTCACTACCCCTGGCGAGGTGTTCACTACCCTTGGCATAGTGTTCACTACCCTTGGCATCGTGTTCACATCCCTTGGTATGGTGTTCACTACCCTTAGCATTGTTTTCACTAACGTTGACGTGGTGTACACTACCCTTGGCGTGGTGTTCACTACCAATGGTATGGTGTTCACTACTCATAGCGTGGTGTTCACTACCCTTGGCGTGGTGTTCACTATCCTTGGCGTTATGTTCACTACACTTGGCGTGGTATTCACTACCTTTGGCTTGGTGTTCAATACCATTGGCTTGATGTTCACTAACTTTGGAGTAATGTTCACTACCCTTGGCATGGTGTTCACTACCCTTGGCGTATTCTTCACTACCCTAGACGTGGTGATCACTACCCCTGGCGTGGTATTCACCACCCTTGGCGTGGTGTTCACTACCTTTCGCTTGGTGTTCACTACTATCGCATGGTGTTCACTACCCTTGGCATGGTGTTCACTACCCTTGGAGTGGTGTTCACTACCCCCGGCGAGGTGTTCACTACCCTTGGCATAGTGTTCACTACCTTTGGCATAGTGTTCACTTCCCTTGGCATGGTGTTCACTACCCTTAGCATGGTTTTCACTAACATTGACGTGGTGTTCACTACCCTTGGCGTGGTGTTCACTACCCATGGCATGGTGTTCACTACCCATGGCGTCACGTTCACTACCCTTGGCGTGGTGTTCACTACCCTTGGCGTTAAGTTCATTACCCTTGGCGTGGTGTTCACTACCCTTGACGTCATGTTCACTACCCTTGACGTCATGTTCACTACCCTTGGCGTGGTGTTCACTACCCATGGAATGGAATTCACTAACCTTGGCGTGGTGTTCACCACCCTTGGCGAGGTGTTAACTACCCTTGGCGTGGTGTTCACTTCCCATTACATGGTTTACACTACCAATGGCGTGCTGTTTACTACCCTTTGCGTGGTGTTCACTACCCTTGGCGTCATGCTCACTACCATTGGCGTGGTGTTCACTACCCTTGGCTTGGTGTTCACTACCAATGGCTTGGTGTTCACTACCATTGGCATGGTGTTCACTACCCGTGGCATGCTGTTCACTACCCTTAGTGTGGTGTTCACTACCCTTGGCGTGGTCTTCACTACCCTTAGCGTTGTGTTCACTACCATTGGCAAGGTGTTCACTACACTTAGCATGGTGTTCACTACGCTTCATTTGGTGTTCACTACCCTTAGCGTGGTGTTCACTACCCCTGGCGAGGTGTTCACTACCCTTGGCATAGTGTTCACTACCCTTGGCGTGGTATTCACTGAACGTGGCGTGGTGTTCACTGAACTTGGCGTGGTGTTCACTTGCCTTCAAATGGTTTTCACTACCCTTGGTGTGGTGCTCACTACCCTTAGCGTGGTGTTCACTTCCCTTGGCGTAATGTTCACTACTCTTGGCGTGGTGTTCACTTCCCTTGGTGTGGTGTTCACTACCAATGACGTGGTGTTCACTACTCTTAGCGTAGTCTTCACTACCCTTCGTGTGGTGTTCACTACCCTTGGCGTGGTGTTCACTACCCCTAACGTGCTGTTCACTACCTTTAGCGTGGTGATCACTATCCTTGGCGTTGTGTTAACTACCCTTAGCGTGGTGTTCACTACCCTTTGCATGGTGTTCACTACCCTTGGCGTATTCTTCACTACCCTAGACGTGGTGATCACTGCCCCTGGCGTGGTATTCACCACCCTTGGCGTGGTGTTCACTACCTTTCGCTTGGTGTTCACTACTATCGCATGGTGTTCACTACCCTTGGCATGGTGTTCACTACCCTTGGAGTGGTGTTCACTACCCCCGGCGACGTGTTCACTACCCTTGGCATAGTGTTCACTACCTTTGGCATAGTGTTCACTTCCCTTGGCATGGTGTTCACTACCCTTAGCATGGTTTTCACTAACATTGACGTGGTGTTCACTACCCTTGGCGTGGTGTTCACTACCCATTGCATGGTGTTCACTCCCCATGGCGTCACGTTCACTACCCTTGGCGTGGTGTTCACTACCCTTGGCGTTAAGTTCATTACCCTTCGCGTGGTGTTCACTACCCTTGACGTCATGTTCACTACCCTTGACGTCATGTTCACTACCCTTGGCGTGGTGGTCACTACCCATGGCATGGAATTCACTAACCTTGGCGTGGTGTTCACCACCCTTGGCGTGGTGTTAACTACCCTTGGCGTGGTGTTCACTTCCCATTACATGGTTTACACTACCAATGGCGTGCTGTTTACTACCCTTTGCGTGGTGTTCACTACCCTTGGCGTCATGCTCACTACCATTGGCGTGGTGTTCACTACCCTTGGCTTGGTCTTCACTACCAATGGCTTGGTGTTCACTACCATTGGCATGGTGTTCACTACCCGTGGCATGCTGTTCACTACCCTTAGCGTGGTGTTCACTACCCTTGGCGTGGTCTTCACTACCCTTAGCGTTGTGTTCACTACCATTGGCAAGGTGTTCACTACACTTAGCATGGTGTTCATTACCCTTCGTGTGGTGTTCACGACCCCTGGCGTGGTGTTCACTACCCTTGATGTGGTGTTCACTACCCTTGGCGTGGTGTTCACTACCCTTGGCGTGGTATTCACTGAACGTGGCGTGGTGTTCACTGAACTTGGCGTGGTGTTCACTTGCCTTCAAATGGTTTTCACTACCCTTGGTGTGGTGCTCACTACCCTTAGCGTGGTGTTCACTTCCCTTGGCGTAATGTTCACTACTCTTGGCGTGGTGTTCACTTCCCTTGGTGTGGTGTTCACTACCAATGACGTGGTGTTCACTACTCTTAGCGTAGTCTTCACTACCCTTCGTGTGGTGTTCACTACCCTTGGCGTGGTGTTCACTACCCCTAACGTGCTGTTCACTACCTTTAGCGTGGTGATCACTATCCTTGGCGTTGTGTTAACTACCCTTAGCGTGGTGTTCACTACCCTTTGCATGGTGTTCACTACCCTTGTCTTGGTGTTCACTACCCTTAGCGTGGGGTTCATTACCCTTGGCGTGGTGTTCACTACCCTTGTCATGGTGTTCATTTCCCTTTGCATGGTGTTCACTACCCTTGACGTGGTGTTTACTTACCTTGGCATGGTGTTCACTACCCTTGGCATGGTGTTCACTACCCTTCATTTGGTGTTTACTACCCTTGGCGGGGTGCTTACTATCCCTGACGAGGTGTTCACTACCCTTGTCATGGTGTTCACTACCCTTAGCATAGTGTTCACTTCCTTGGCATGGTGTTCACAACCCTTAGCATAGTTTTCACTAACTTTGACGTGGTGTTCACTACCCTTAGCGTGGTGTTCCCTACCCTGTGTGTAGTGTTCATTACCCTTGGTGTGGTGTTCACTACCCTTGACGTATTGTTCACTACCCTTAGTGTGGTGTTCATTACCCTTGGCGTGGTGTTCACTACCCTTCGCATGGTGTTCACTAACCTTGACGTGGTGTTCACTTCTCTTTATGTGGTGTTCAGTACCCTTCGCGTGGTGTTCAGTACCTTTAGCATGGTGTTCACTACCCATGGCGTGGTGTTCACTACCTTTGGCATGTTGTTCACTACCCTCGGCGTAGTGTTCACATCCCTTGGCATGGTGTTCACTACCCTTAGCATTGTTTTCACTAACCTTGACGTGGTGTACACTACCCTTGGCGTGATGTTCACTACCAATGGTATGGTGTTCACTACTCATAGCGTGGTGTTCACTACCCTTAGCGTGGGGTTCACTATCCTTGGCGTTATGTTCACTACCGTTGGCGTGGTATTCACTACCTTTGGCTTGGTGTTCAATACAATTGGCTTGATATTCACTACCCTTGGCGTGATGTTCACTACCCTTGGCGTGGTCTTCACTACCCTAGGCGTGGTGTTCACTACCCCTGGCGTGGTGTTCACCACCCTTGGCGGGGTGTTCACTACCTTTGGCTTGGTGTTCACTACCATCGCATGGTGTTCACTACCCTTGGCATGGTGTTCACTACCCTTTGCGTGGTGTTCACTACCCCCCGACGAGGTGTTCACTACCGTTGGCATAGTCTTCACTACCTATGGCATAGTGTTCACTTCCCTTGGCATGTTGTTCACTACCCTTGGCATGGTTTTCACTAACCTTGAAGTGGTGTTCACTACCCTTGGCGTGGTGTTCACTACCCATGGCATTGTGTTCACTACCCATGGCGTCACGTTCACTACCCTTGGCGTGGTGTTTACTACCCTTGGCGTTATGTTCATTACCTTTGGCGTGGTGTTCACAACCTTTCGCTTGGTGTTCAATACCATTGGCTTGATGTTCACTACCTTTGGAGTGATGTTTACTACCCTTGGCGTGGTCTTCACTACCCTAGGCGTGGTCTTCACTACCCCTGGCGTGGTGTTCACCACCCTTGGCGTGGTGTTCACTACCTTTGGCTTGGTGTTCACTACCATTCGCATGGTGTTCACTACCCTTGGCGTGGTGTTCACTACCCTTGGCGTGGTGTTCACTACCCTTAACGTGGTGTTCATTACCCTTGACGTCATGTTCATTACCCTTGGCGTGGTGCTCACTACCCATGGCATGGAATTCACTAACCTTGGCGTGGTGTTCACCACCCTTGGCGTGGAGTTCACTACCCTTGGCGTGGTGATCACTTCCCATTACATGGTGTACACTACCAATGGCGTGCTGTTTACTACCCTTTGAGTGGTGTTCACTACCCTTGGCGTCATGCTCACTACCTTTGGCGTGGTGTTCACTACCCTTGACTTGGTGTTCACTACCAATGGCTTGGTGTTCACTACCATTGGCATGGTGTTCACTACCCGTGGCAAGGTGTTCACTATCCTTTGCGTGGTGTTCACTACCCTTGGCGTGGTCTTCACTACCCTTGGCGTGGTGTTCACTACGCTTGGCGTAATGTTCATTACTCTTAGCGTAGTCTTCACTACCCTTCGTGTGGTGTTCACTACACTTGGCGTGGTATTCACTACCTTTAACGTGCTGTTCACTACCCTTAGCGTGGTGATCACTAACCTAGGCGTTGTGTTCACTACCCTTGGCGTGTTGTTTGCTACCCTTAGCATGGTGTTCATTACCCTTGGCGTGTTGTTTGCTACCCTTAGCATGGTGTTCATTACCCTTGGCGTGGTGTTCACTACCCTTGGCGTGGTGTTCACTACCCTTGGCATGGTGTTCACTACCCTTGACGTGGTGTTCATTACCCATGGCGTGGGGTTCATTACCCTTGGCGTGGTGTTCACTACTCTTGTCGTGGTGTTCACTACCCTTAGGGTGGTGTTCACTACCCTTGGCGTGGTGTGCACTACCGTTGGCATAGTGTTCATTACCCATACCGTGGTGTTCACAACCCTTCTCGTGGTGTTCACTACTCTTGTCGTGGTGTTCACTACCCTTAGGGTGGTGTTCACTACCCTTAGCGTGGTGTTCACTACCCTTAGCATGGTGATCACTAACCTTGGCGTTGTGTTCACTACCCTTGGCGTGTTGTTCGCTACCCTTGGCATGGTGTTCACTACCCTTAGTGTGGTGTTCACTACCCTTGGCGTGGTGTTCACTACCCTTAATGTGTTGTTCACTTCCCTTGGCATGATGTTCACTTCCCTTTGCATGGTGTTCACTACCCTTGGCTTGGTATTTACTAACATTGGCGTGGTGTTCATTACCCTTGGCATGGTGTTCACTACCCTTGGCGTGGTGTTCACTACCCCCGGCGAGGTGTTCACTACTTTTGGCATAGTGTTCACTACCTTTATCATAGTGCTCACTTCTTTTGGCATGGTCTTCACTACACTTAGCATGGTTTTCACTAACCTTGACGTGGTGTTCACTACCCTTGTCGTACTGTTCCCTACCCTTAGCATGGTGTTCACTACCCTTGGCGTGGTGTTCACTACCCTTGGCGTGGGGATCATTACCCTTGGTGTGGTGTTCACTTCCTTTTGCATGGTGTTCACTACCCTTGGCTTGGTATTTACAAACCTTGGCGTGGTGTTCATTACCCTTGGCATGGTGTTCACTACCCTTCATTTGGTGTTCACTACTTTTGGCGTGGTGTTCACTAACCCTGGCGAGGTGTTCACTACCCTTGGCATAGTGTTCACTATCTTTGGCATAGTGTTCACTTCCCTTGGCATGGTGTTCACTACCCATAGCATGGTTTTCACTAACCCTGACGTGGTGTTCACTTCCCTAGACGTGGTGTTCAATACCCATGGCATGGTGTTCACTACCCATGGCGTCATGTTCACTACCCTTGGCGTGGTGTTCACTACCCTTGACTTGGTATTCACTGAACGTGGCGTGGTGTTCACCGAACTTAGCGTGGTGTTCACTACCCTTGACATGGATTTCATTATCCTTCGTGTGGTGCTCACTACCTTTAGCGTAGTGTTCACTACCCTTGGCGTAATGTTCACTACTCTTGGCGTGGTGTTCACTTCCCTTGGTTTGGTGTTCACTACCCATGACGTGGTGTTCACTACTCTTAGCGTGGTATTCACTACCCTTGGCGTGGTTTTCACTACCCCTGGCGCGGTGTTCACTACCCTTGGCATGGTGTTCACTACCCATGGCGTGGTGTTCACTACCCTTGACGTGGTGTTCACTACTCTTGGCGTGGTGTTCATTACCCTTAGTGTGGTGTTCATTACCCTTGGCGTGGTGTTCACTACCCTTTGCGAGGTTATCACTAACCTAGGCGTTGTGTTCACTACCCTTGACGTGGTGTTCACTACCCTTGGCATGGGGTTCATTACCCTTGGCGTGGTGTTCACTACCCTTGGCATGGTGTTCACTTCCCTTTGCATGGTGTTCACTACCCTTGGCTTGGTATTTACTAACCTTGGCGTGGTGTTCACTACCCTTGGCATGGTGTTCACTACGCTTCATTTGGTGTTCACTACCCTTAGCGTGGTGTTCACTACCCCTGGCAAGGTGTTCACTACCCTTGGCATAGTGTTCACTACCCTTGGCATCGTGTTCACATCCCTTGGTATGGTGTTCACTACCCTTAGCATTGTTTTCACTAACGTTGACGTGGTGTACACTACCCTTGGCGTGGTGTTCACTACCAATGGTATGGTGTTCACTACTCATAGCGTGGTGTTCACTACCCTTGGCGTGGTGTTCACTATCCTTGGCGTTATGTTCACTACACTTGGCGTGGTATTCACTACCTTAGGCTTGGTGTTCAATACCATTGGCTTGATGTTCACTACCTTTGGAGTAATGTTCACTACCCTTGGCATGGTGTTCACTACCCTTGGCGTACTCTTCACTACCCTAGACGTGGTGATCACTACCCCTGGCGTGGTATTCACCACCCTTGGCGTGGTGTTCACTACCTTTCGCTTGGTGTTCACTACTATCGCATGGTGTTCACTACCCTTGGCATGGTGTTCACTACCCTTGGAGTGGTGTTCACTACCCCCGGCGAGGTGTTCACTACCCTTGGCATAGTGTTCACTACCTTTGGCATAGTGTTCACTTCCCTTGGCATGGTGTTCACTACCCTTAGCATGGTTTTCACTAACATTGACGTGGTGTTCACTACCCTTGGCGTGGTGTTCACTACCCATGGCATGGTGTTCACTACCCATGGCGTCACGTTCACTACCCTTGGCGTTAAGTTCATTACCCTTGGCGTGGTGTTCACTACCCTTGACGTCATGTTCACTACCCTTGACGTCATGTTCACTACCCTTGGCGTGGTGTTCACTACCCATGGAATGGAATTCACTAACCTTGGCGTGGTGTTCACCACCCTTGGCGAGGTGTTAACTACCCTTGGCGTGGTGTTCACTTCCCATTACATGGTTTACACTACCAATGGCGTGCTGTTTACTACCCTTTGCGTGGTGTTCACTACCCTTGGCGTCATGCTCACTACCATTGGCGTGGTGTTCACTACCCTTGGCTTGGTGTTCACTACCAATGGCTTGGTGTTCACTACCAAAGGCATGGTGTTCACTACCCGTGGCATGCTGTTCACTACCCTTAGTGTGGTGTTCACTACCCTTGGCGTGGTCTTCACTACCCTTAGCGTTGTGTTCACTACCATTGGCAAGGTGTTCACTACACTTAGCATGGTGTTCACTACGCTTCATTTGGTGTTCACTACCCTTAGCGTGGTGTTCACTACCCCTGGCGAGGTGTTCACTACCCTTGGCATAGTGTTCACTACCCTTGGCATCGTGTTCACATCCCTTGGTATGGTGTTCACTACCCTTAGCATTGTTTTCACTAACGTTGACGTGGTGTACACTACCCTTGGCGTGGTGTTCACTACCAATGGTATGGTGTTCACTACTCATAGCGTGGTGTTCACTACCCTTGGCGTGGTGTTCACTATCCTTGGCGTTATGTTCACTACACTTGGCGTGGTATTCACTACCTTTGGCTTGGTGTTCAATACCATTGGCTTGATGTTCACTACCTTTGGAGTAATGTTCACTACCCTTGGCATGGTGTTCACTACCCTTGGCGTATTCTTCACTACCCTAGACGTGGTGATCACGGCCCCTGGCGTGGTATTCACCACCCTTGGCGTGGTGTTCACTACCTTTCGCTTGGTGTTCACTACTATCGCATGGTGTTCACTACCCTTGGCATGGTGTTCACTACCCTTGGAGTGGTGTTCACTACCCCCGGCGACGTGTTCACTACCCTTGGCATAGTGTTCACTACCTTTGGCATAGTGTTCACTTCCCTTGGCATGGTGTTCACTACCTTAGCATGGTTTTCACTAACATTGACGTGGTGTTCACTACCCTTGGCGTGGTGTTCACTACCCATTGCATGGTGTTCACTCCCCATGGCGTCACGTTCACTACCCTTGGCGTGGTGTTCACTACCCTTGGCGTTAAGTTCATTACCCTTCGCGTGGTGTTCACTACCCTTGACGTCATGTTCACTACCCTTGACGTCATGTTCACTACCCTTGGCGTGGTGGTCACTACCCATGGCATGGAATTCACTAACCTTGGCGTGGTGTTCACCACCCTTGGCGTGGTGTTAACTACCCTTGGCGTGGTGTTCACTTCCCATTACATGGTTTACACTACCAATGGCGTGCTGTTTACTACCCTTTGCGTGGTGTTCACTACCCTTGGCGTCATGCTCACTACCATTGGCGTGGTGTTCACTACCCTTGGCTTGGTCTTCACTACCAATGGCTTGGTGTTCAATACCATTGGCATGGTGTTCACTACCCGTGGCATGCTGTTCACTACCCTTAGCGTGGTGTTCACTACCCTTGGCATGGTCTTCACTACCCTTAGCGTTGTGTTCACTACCATTGGCAAGGTGTTCACTACACTTAGCATGGTGTTCATTACCCTTCGTGTGGTGTTCACGACCCCTGGCGTGGTGTTCACTACCCTTGATGTGGTGTTCACTACCCTTGGCGTGGTGTTCACTACCCTTGGCGTGGTATTCACTGAACGTGGCGTGGTGTTCACTGAACTTGGCGTGGTGTTCACTTGCCTTCAAATGGTTTTCACTACCCTTGGTGTGGTGCTCACTACCCTTAGCGTGGTGTTCACTTCCCTTGGCGTAATGTTCACTACTCTTGGCGTGGTGTTCACTTCCCTTGGTGTGGTGTTCACTACCAATGACGTGGTGTTCACTACTCTTAGCGTAGTCTTCACTACCCTTCGTGTGGTGTTCACTACCCTTGGCGTGGTGTTCACTACCCCTAACGTGCTGTTCACTACCTTTAGCGTGGTGATCACTATCCTTGGCGTTGTGTTAACTACCCTTAGCGTGGTGTTCACTACCCTTTGCATGGTGTTCACTACCCTTGTCTTGGTGTTCACTACCCTTAGCGTGGGGTTCATTACCCTTGGCGTGGTGTTCACTACCCTTGTCATGGTGTTCATTTCCCTTTGCATGGTGTTCACTACCCTTGACGTGGTGTTTACTTACCTTGGCATGGTGTTCACTACCCTTGGCATGGTGTTCACTACCCTTCATTTGGTGTTTACTACCCTTGGCGGGGTGCTTACTATCCCTGACGAGGTGTTCACTACCCTTGTCATGGTGTTCACTACCCTTAGCATAGTGTTCACTTCCTTGGCATGGTGTTCACAACCCTTAGCATAGTTTTCACTAACTTTGACGTGGTGTTCACTACCCTTAGCGTGGTGTTCCCTACCCTGTGTGTAGTGTTCATTACCCTTGGTGTGGTGTTCACTACCCTTGACGTATTGTTCACTACCCTTAGTGTGGTGTTCATTACCCTTGGCGTGGTGTTCACTACCCTTCGCATGGTGTTCACTAACCTTGACGTGGTGTTCACTTCTCTTTATGTGGTGTTCAGTACCCTTCGCGTGGTGTTCAGTACCTTTAGCATGGTGTTCACTACCCATGGCGTGGTGTTCACTACCTTTGGCATGTTGTTCACTACCCTCGGCGTAGTGTTCACATCCCTTGGCATGGTGTTCACTACCCTTAGCATTGTTTTCACTAACCTTGACGTGGTGTACACTACCCTTGGCGTGATGTTCACTACCAATGGTATGGTGTTCACTACTCATAGCGTGGTGTTCACTACCCTTAGCGTGGGGTTCACTATCCTTGGCGTTATGTTCACTACCGTTGGCGTGGTATTCACTACCTTTGGCTTGGTGTTCAATACAATTGGCTTGATATTCACTACCCTTGGCGTGATGTTCACTACCCTTGGCGTGGTCTTCACTACCCTAGGCGTGGTGTTCACTACCCCTGGCGTGGTGTTCACCACCCTTGGCGGGGTGTTCACTACCTTTGGCTTGGTGTTCACTACCATCGCATGGTGTTCACTACCCTTGGCATGGTGTTCACTACCCTTTGCGTGGTGTTCACTACCCCCCGACGAGGTGTTCACTACCGTTGGCATAGTCTTCACTACCTATGGCATAGTGTTCACTTCCCTTGGCATGTTGTTCACTACCCTTGGCATGGTTTTCACTAACCTTGAAGTGGTGTTCACTACCCTTGGCGTGGTGTTCACTACCCATGGCATTGTGTTCACTACCCATGGCGTCACGTTCACTACCCTTGGCGTGGTGTTTACTACCCTTGGCGTTATGTTCATTACCTTTGGCGTGGTGTTCACAACCTTTCGCTTGGTGTTCAATACCATTGGCTTGATGTTCACTACCTTTGGAGTGATGTTTACTACCCTTGGCGTGGTCTTCACTACCCTAGGCGTGGTCTTCACTACCCCTGGCGTGGTGTTCACCACCCTTGGCGTGGTGTTCACTACCTTTGGCTTGGTGTTCACTACCATTCGCATGGTGTTCACTACCCTTGGCGTGGTGTTCACTACCCTTGGCGTGGTGTTCACTACCCTTAACGTGGTGTTCATTACCCTTGACGTCATGTTCATTACCCTTGGCGTGGTGCTCACTACCCATGGCATGGAATTCACTAACCTTGGCGTGGTGTTCACCACCCTTGGCGTGGAGTTCACTACCCTTGGCGTGGTGATCACTTCCCATTACATGGTGTACACTACCAATGGCGTGCTGTTTACTACCCTTTGCGTGGTGTTCACTACCCTTGGCGTCATGCTCACTACCTTTGGCGTGGTGTTCACTACCCTTGACTTGGTGTTCACTACCAATGGCTTGGTGTTCACTACCATTGGCATGGTGTTCACTACCCGTGGCAAGGTGTTCACTATCCTTTGCGTGGTGTTCACTACCCTTGGCGTGGTCTTCACTACCCTTGGCGTGGTCTTCACTACGCTTGGCGTAATGTTCATTACTCTTAGCGTAGTCTTCACTACCCTTCGTGTGGTGTTCACTACACTTGGCGTGGTATTCACTACCTTTAACGTGCTGTTCACTACCCTTAGCGTGGTGATCACTAACCTAGGCGTTGTGTTCACTACCCTTGGCGTGTTGTTTGCTACCCTTAGCATGGTGTTCATTACCCTTGGCGTGTTGTTTGCTACCCTTAGCATGGTGTTCATTACCCTTGGCGTGGTGTTCACTACCCTTGGCGTGGTGTTCACTACCCTTGGCATGGTGTTCACTACCCTTGACGTGGTGTTCATTACCCATGGCGTGGGGTTCATTACCCTTGGCGTGGTGTTCACTACCCTTGACGTCATGTTCACTACCCTTGACGTCATGTTCACTACCCTTGGCGTGGTGTTCACTACCCATGGAATGGAATTCACTAACCTTGGCGTGGTGTTCACCACCCTTGGCGAGGTGTTAACTACCCTTGGCGTGGTGTTCACTTCCCATTACATGGTTTACACTACCAATGGCGTGCTGTTTACTACCCTTTGCGTGGTGTTCACTACCCTTGGCGTCATGCTCACTACCATTGGCGTGGTGTTCACTACCCTTGGCTTGGTGTTCACTACCAATGGCTTGGTGTTCACTACCAAAGGCATGGTGTTCACTACCCGTGGCATGCTGTTCACTACCCTTAGTGTGGTGTTCACTACCCTTGGCGTGGTCTTCACTACCCTTAGCGTTGTGTTCACTACCATTGGCAAGGTGTTCACTACACTTAGCATGGTGTTCACTACGCTTCATTTGGTGTTCACTACCCTTAGCGTGGTGTTCACTACCCCTGGCGAGGTGTTCACTACCCTTGGCATAGTGTTCACTACCCTTGGCATCGTGTTCACATCCCTTGGTATGGTGTTCACTACCCTTAGCATTGTTTTCACTAACGTTGACGTGGTGTACACTACCCTTGGCGTGGTGTTCACTACCAATGGTATGGTGTTCACTACTCATAGCGTGGTGTTCACTACCCTTGGCGTGGTGTTCACTATCCTTGGCGTTATGTTCACTACACTTGGCGTGGTATTCACTACCTTTGGCTTGGTGTTCAATACCATTGGCTTGATGTTCACTACCTTTGGAGTAATGTTCACTACCCTTGGCATGGTGTTCACTACCCTTGGCGTATTCTTCACTACCCTAGACGTGGTGATCACGGCCCCTGGCGTGGTATTCACCACCCTTGGCGTGGTGTTCACTACCTTTCGCTTGGTGTTCACTACTATCGCATGGTGTTCACTACCCTTGGCATGGTGTTCACTACCCTTGGAGTGGTGTTCACTACCCCCGGCGACGTGTTCACTACCCTTGGCATAGTGTTCACTACCTTTGGCATAGTGTTCACTTCCCTTGGCATGGTGTTCACTACCTTAGCATGGTTTTCACTAACATTGACGTGGTGTTCACTACCCTTGGCGTGGTGTTCACTACCCATTGCATGGTGTTCACTCCCCATGGCGTCACGTTCACTACCCTTGGCGTGGTGTTCACTACCCTTGGCGTTAAGTTCATTACCCTTCGCGTGGTGTTCACTACCCTTGACGTCATGTTCACTACCCTTGACGTCATGTTCACTACCCTTGGCGTGGTGGTCACTACCCATGGCATGGAATTCACTAACCTTGGCGTGGTGTTCACCACCCTTGGCGTGGTGTTAACTACCCTTGGCGTGGTGTTCACTTCCCATTACATGGTTTACACTACCAATGGCGTGCTGTTTACTACCCTTTGCGTGGTGTTCACTACCCTTGGCGTCATGCTCACTACCATTGGCGTGGTGTTCACTACCCTTGGCTTGGTCTTCACTACCAATGGCTTGGTGTTCACTACCATTGGCATGGTGTTCACTACCCGTGGCATGCTGTTCACTACCCTTAGCGTGGTGTTCACTACCCTTGGCATGGTCTTCACTACCCTTAGCGTTGTGTTCACTACCATTGGCAAGGTGTTCACTACACTTAGCATGGTGTTCATTACCCTTCGTGTGGTGTTCACGACCCCTGGCGTGGTGTTCACTACCCTTGATGTGGTGTTCACTACCCTTGGCGTGGTGTTCACTACCCTTGGCGTGGTATTCACTGAACGTGGCGTGGTGTTCACTGAACTTGGCGTGGTGTTCACTTGCCTTCAAATGGTTTTCACTACCCTTGGTGTGGTGCTCACTACCCTTAGCGTGGTGTTCACTTCCCTTGGCGTAATGTTCACTACTCTTGGCGTGGTGTTCACTTCCCTTGGTGTGGTGTTCACTACCAATGACGTGGTGTTCACTACTCTTAGCGTAGTCTTCACTACCCTTCGTGTGGTGTTCACTACCCTTGGCGTGGTGTTCACTACCCCTAACGTGCTGTTCACTACCTTTAGCGTGGTGATCACTATCCTTGGCGTTGTGTTAACTACCCTTAGCGTGGTGTTCACTACCCTTTGCATGGTGTTCACTACCCTTGTCTTGGTGTTCACTACCCTTAGCGTGGGGTTCATTACCCTTGGCGTGGTGTTCACTACCCTTGTCATGGTGTTCATTTCCCTTTGCATGGTGTTCACTACCCTTGACGTGGTGTTTACTTACCTTGGCATGGTGTTCACTACCCTTGGCATGGTGTTCACTACCCTTCATTTGGTGTTTACTACCCTTGGCGGGGTGCTTACTATCCCTGACGAGGTGTTCACTACCCTTGTCATGGTGTTCACTACCCTTAGCATAGTGTTCACTTCCTTGGCATGGTGTTCACAACCCTTAGCATAGTTTTCACTAACTTTGACGTGGTGTTCACTACCCTTAGCGTGGTGTTCCCTACCCTGTGTGTAGTGTTCATTACCCTTGGTGTGGTGTTCACTACCCTTGACGTATTGTTCACTACCCTTAGTGTGGTGTTCATTACCCTTGGCGTGGTGTTCACTACCCTTCGCATAGTGTTCACTAACCTTGACGTGGTGTTCACTTCTCTTTATGTGGTGTTCAGTACCCTTCGCGTGGTGTTCAGTACCTTTAGCATGGTGTTCACTACCCATGGCGTGGTGTTCACTACCTTTGGCATGTTGTTCACTACCCTCGGCGTAGTGTTCACATCCCTTGGCATGGTGTTCACTACCCTTAGCATTGTTTTCACTAACCTTGACGTGGTGTACACTACCCTTGGCGTGATGTTCACTACCAATGGTATGGTGTTCACTACTCATAGCGTGGTGTTCACTACCCTTAGCGTGGGGTTCACTATCCTTGGCGTTATGTTCACTACAGTTGGCGTGGTATTCACTACCTTTGGCTTGGTGTTCAATACAATTGGCTTGATATTCACTACCCTTGGCGTGATGTTCACTACCCTTGGCGTGGTCTTCACTACCCTAGGCGTGGTGTTCACTACCCCTGGCGTGGTGTTCACCACCCTTGGCGGGGTGTTCACTACCTTTGGCTTGGTGTTCACTACCATCGCATGGTGTTCACTACCCTTGGCATGGTGTTCACTACCCTTTGCGTGGTGTTCACTACCCCCCGACGAGGTGTTCACTACCGTTGGCATAGTCTTCACTACCTATGGCATAGTGTTCACTTCCCTTGGCATGTTGTTCACTACCCTTGGCATGGTTTTCACTAACCTTGAAGTGGTGTTCACTACCCTTGGCGTGGTGTTCACTACCCATGGCATTGTGTTCACTACCCATGGCGTCACGTTCACTACCCTTGGCGTGGTGTTTACTACCCTTGGCGTTATGTTCATTACCTTTGGCGTGGTGTTCACAACCTTTCGCTTGGTGTTCAATACCATTGGCTTGATGTTCACTACCTTTGGAGTGATGTTTACTACCCTTGGCGTGGTCTTCACTACCCTAGGCGTGGTCTTCACTACCCCTGGCGTGGTGTTCACCACCCTTGGCGTGGTGTTCACTACCTTTGGCTTGGTGTTCACTACCATTCGCATGGTGTTCACTACCCTTGGCGTGGTGTTCACTACCCTTGGCGTGGTGTTCACTACCCTTAACGTGGTGTTCATTACCCTTGACGTCATGTTCATTACCCTTGGCGTGGTGCTCACTACCCATGGCATGGAATTCACTAACCTTGGCGTGGTGTTCACCACCCTTGGCGTGGAGTTCACTACCCTTGGCGTGGTGATCACTTCTCATTACATGGTGTACACTACCAATGGCGTGCTGTTTACTACCCTTTGCGTGGTGTTCACTACCCTTGGCGTCATGCTCACTACCTTTGGCGTGGTGTTCACTACCCTTGACTTGGTGTTCACTACCAATGGCTTGGTGTTCACTACCATTGGCATGGTGTTCACTACCCGTGGCAAGGTGTTCACTATCCTTTGCGTGGTGTTCACTACCCTTGGCGTGGTCTTCACTACCCTTGGCGTGGTCTTCACTACGCTTGGCGTAATGTTCATTACTCTTAGCGTAGTCTTCACTACCCTTCGTGTGGTGTTCACTACACTTGGCGTGGTATTCACTACCTTTAACGTGCTGTTCACTACCCTTAGCGTGGTGATCACTAACCTAGGCGTTGTGTTCACTACCCTTGGCGTGTTGTTTGCTACCCTTAGCATGGTGTTCATTACCCTTGGCGTGTTGTTTGCTACCCTTAGCATGGTGTTCATTACCCTTGGCGTGGTGTTCACTACCCTTGGCGTGGTGTTCACTACCCTTGGCATGGTGTTCACTACCCTTGACGTGGTGTTCATTACCCATGGCGTGGGGTTCATTACCCTTGGCGTGGTGTTCACTACCCTTGGCATGGTGTTCACTTCCCTTAGCATGGTGTTCACTACCCTTGGCTTGGGATTTACTAGCCTTGGCGTGGTGTTCACTACCCTTGGCTTGGTGTTCACTACCCTTCATTTCGTGTTCACTACCCTTGGCGTGGTGTTCACTACCCCTGGCGAGGTGTTCACTACCCTTGGCATGGTGTTACTACCCTTGGCATAGTGTTCACATCCCTTGGCATGGGGTTCACTACCCTTAGCTTTGTTTTCACTAACCTTGACGTGGTGTACACTACCCTTATCGTGGTGTTCACTACCAATGGTATGGTGTTCACTACTCATAGCGTGGTGTTCACTACCCTTGGCGTGGTGTTCAGTATCCATGGCGTTATGTTCACTACCCTTGGCGTGGTATTCACTACCTTTGGCTTGGTGTTCAATACAATTGACTTGATATTCACTACCCTTGGCGTGATGTTCACCACCCCTGGCGTGGTCTTCACTACCCTTGGCGTGGTGTTCACTACCCTTGACGTGGTGTTCACTACCCCTGGCGTGGTGTTAACTATCCTTAACGTGGTGTTCACTACCCTTGTCGTCATGTTCACTACCCTTGGCGTTGTGTTCACTTAGCATGGCATTGTGTTCACTACCAATGGCCTGGTGTTCATTACCCTTGGCGTGGTGTTCACTAACCTTGGCTTGGTGGTCACTACCCTTGGCTTGGCGTTCACTACCATTGGCATGGTGTTCACTACCCTTGGCATGGTGTTCACTACCCTTAGCGTGGTGTTTACAACCCTTGGCGTGGTGTTCACTACCCTTGGCGTGGTCTTCACTACCCTAGGTGTGGTGTTCACTTACATTGGCAAGGTGTTCACTACCCTTAACATGGTGTTTACAACCCTTGGGGGTGGTGTTCACGACACCTGGCGTGGTGTTCACTACTCTTGACGTGATGTTTACTACCCTGGGCGTGGTGTTCACTACCCTTGGCGTGGTGTTCACTACCTTTGGCGTGGGGATCATTACCCTTGGTGTGGTGTTCACTTCCTTTTGCATGGTGTTCACTACCCTTGGCTTGGTATTTACTAACCTTGGCGTGGTGTTCATTACCCTTGGCATGGTGTTCACTACCCTTCATTTGGTGTTCACTACTTTTGGCGTGGTGTTCACTAACCCTGGCGAGGTGTTCACTACCCTTGGCATAGTGTTCACTATCTTTGGCATAGTGTTCACTTCCCTTGGCATGGTGTTCACTACCCATAGCATGGTTTTCACTAACCCTGACGTGGTGTTCACTTCCCTTGGCATAGTGTTCACTATCTTTGGCATAGTGTTCACTTCCCTTGGCATGGTGTTCAATACCCATGGCATGGTGTTCACTACCCATGGCGTCATGTTCACTACCCTTGGCGTGGTGTTCACTACCCTTGACTTGGTATTCACTGAACGTGGCGTGGTGTTCACCGAACTTAGCGTGGTGTTCACTACCCTTGACATGGATTTCATTATCCTTCGTGTGGTGCTCACTACCTTTAGCGTAGTGTTCACTACCCTTGGCGTAATGTTCACTACTCTTGGCGTGGTGTTCACTTCCCTTGGCTTGGTGTTCACTACCCATGACGTGGTGTTCACTACTCTTAGCGTGGTATTCACTACCCTTGGCGTGGTTTTCACTACCCCTGGCGCGGTGTTCACTACCCTTGGCATGGTGTTCACTACCCATGGCGTGGTGTTCACTACCCTTGACGTGGTGTTCACTACTCTTGGCGTGGTGTTCACTACCCTTAGTGTGGTGTTCATTACCCTTGGCGTGGTGTTCACTACCCTTTGCGAGGTTATCACTAACCTAGGCGTTGTGTTCACTACCCTTGACGTGGTGTTCACTACCCTTGGCATGGGGTTCATTACCCTTGGCGAGGTGTTCACTACCCTTGGCATGGTGTTCACTTCCCTTTGCATGGTGTTCACTACCCTTGGCTTGGTATTTACTAACCTTGGCGTGGTGTTCACTACCCTTGGCATGGTGTTCACTACGCTTCATTTGGTGTTCACTACCCTTAGCGTGGTGTTCACTACCCCTGGCAAGGTGTTCACTACCCTTGGCATAGTGTTCACTACCCTTGGCATCGTGTTCACATCCCTTGGTATGGTGTTCACTACCCTTAGCATTGTTTTCACTAACGTTGACGTGGTGTACACTACCCTTGGCGTTGTGTTCACTACCAATGGTATGGTGTTCACTACTCATTGCGTGGTGTTCACTACCCTTGGCGTGGTGTTCACTATCCTTGGCGTTATGTTCACTACACTTGGCGTGGTATTCACTACCTTTGGCTTGGTGTTCAATACCATTGGCTTGATGTTCACTACCTTTGGAGTAATGTTCACTACCCTTGGCATGGTGTTCACTACCCTTGGCGTATTCTTCACTACCCTAGACGTGGTGATCACTACCCCTGGCGTGGTATTCACCACCCTTGGCGTGGTGTTCACTACCTTTCGCTTGGTGTTCACTACTATCGCATGGTGTTCACTACCCTTGGCATGGTGTTCACTACCCTTGGAGTGGTGTTCACTACCCCCGGCGAGGTGTTCACTAACCTTGGCATAGTGTTCACTACCTTTGGCATAGTGTTCACTTCCCTTGGCATGGTGTTCACTACCCTTAGCATGGTTTTCACTAACATTGACATGGTGTTCACTACCCTTGGCGTGGTGTTCACTACCCATGGCATGGTGTTCACTACCCATGGCGTCACGTTCACTACCCTTGGCGTGGTGTTCACTACCCTTGGCGTTAAGTTCATTACCCTTGGCGTGGTGTTCACTACCCTTGACGTCATGTTCACTACCCTTGACGTCATGTTCACTACCCTTGGCGTGGTGTTCACTACCCATGGAATGGAATTCACTAACCTTGGCGTGGTGTTCACCACCCTTGGCGAGGTGTTAACTACCCTTGGCGTGGTGTTCACTTCCCATTACATGGTTTACACTACCAATGGCGTGCTGTTTACTACCCTTTGCGTGGTGTTCACTACCCTTGGCGTCATGCTCACTACCATTGGCGTGGTGTTCACTACCCTTGGCTTGGTGTTCACTACCAATGGCTTGGTGTTCACTACCATTGGCATGGTGTTCACTACCCGTGGCATGCTGTTCACTACCCTTAGCGTGGTGTTCACTACCCTTGGCGTGGTCTTCACTACCCTTAGCGTTGTGTTCACCACCATTGGCAAGGTGTTCACTACACTTAGCATGGTGTTCACTACGCTTCATTTGGTGTTCACTACCCTTAGCGTGGTGTTCACTACCCCTGGCGAGGTGTTCACTACCCTTGGCATAGTGTTCACTACCCTTGGCATCGTGTTCACATCCCTTGGTATGGTGTTCACTACCCTTAGCATTGTTTTCACTAACGTTGACGTGGTGTACACTACCCTTGGCGTGGTGTTCACTACCAATGGTATGGTGTTCACTACTCATAGCGTGGTGTTCACTACCCTTGGCGTGGTGTTCACTATCCTTGGCGTTATGTTCACTACACTTGGCGTGGTATTCACTACCTTTGGCTTGGTGTTCAATACCATTGGCTTGATGTTCACTACCTTTGGAGTAATGTTCACTACCCTTGGCATGGTGTTCACTACCCTTGGCGTATTCTTCACTACCCTAGACGTGGTGATCACTACCCCTGGCGTGGTATTCACCACCCTTGGCGTGGTGTTCACTACCTTTCGCTTGGTGTTCACTACTATCGCATGGTGTTCACTACCCTTGGCATGGTGTTCACTACCCTTGGAGTGGTGTTCACTACCCCCGGCGAGGTGTTCACTAACCTTGGCATAGTGTTCACTACCTTTGGCATAGTGTTCACTTCCCTTGGCATGGTGTTCACTACCCTTAGCATGGTTTTCACTAACATTGACGTGGTGTTCACTACCCTTGGCGTGGTGTTCACTACCCATGGCATGGTGTTCACTACCCATGGCGTCACGTTCACTACCCTTGGCGTGGTGTTCACTACCCTTGGCGTTAAGTTCATTACCCTTGGCGTGGTGTTCACTACCCTTGACGTCATGTTCACTACCCTTGACGTCATGTTCACTACCCTTGGCGTGGTGTTCACTACCCATGGAATGGAATTCACTAACCTTGGCGTGGTGTTCACCACCCTTGGCGAGGTGTTAACTACCCTTGGCGTGGTGTTCACTTCCCATTACATGGTTTACACTACCAATGGCGTGCTGTTTACTACCCTTTGCGTGGTGTTCACTACCCTTGGCGTCATGCTCACTACCATTGGCGTGGTGTTCACTACCCTTGGCTTGGTGTTCACTACCAATGGCTTGGTGTTCACTACCATTGGCATGGTGTTCACTACCCGAGGCATGCTGTTCACTACCCTTAGCGTGGTGTTCACTACCCTTGGCGTGGTCTTCACTACCCTTAGCGTTGTGTTCACTACCATTGGCAAGGTGTTCACTACACTTAGCATGGTGTTCATTACCCTTCGTGTGGTGTTCACGACCCCTGGCGTGGTGTTCACTACCCTTGATGTGGTGTTCACTACCCTTGGCGTGGTGTTCACTACCCTTGGTGTGGTATTCACTGAACGTGGCGTGGTGTTCACTGAACTTGGCGTGGTGTTCACTTGCCTTCAAATGGTTTTCACTACCCTTGGTGTGGTGCTCACTACCCTTAGCGTGGTGTTCACTTCCCTTGGCGTAATGTTCACTACTCTTGGCGTGGTGTTCACTTCCCTTGGTGTGGTGTTCACTACCAATGACGTGGTGTTCACTACTCTTAGCGTAGTCTTCACTACCCTTCGTGTGGTGTTCACTACCCTTGGCGTGGTGTTCACTACCCCTAACGTGCTGTTCACTACCTTTAGCGTGGTGATCACTATCCTTGGCGTTGTGTTACCTACCCTTAGCGTGATGTTCACTACCCTTTGCATGGTGTTCACTACCCTTGTCTTGGTGTTCACTACCCTTAGCGTGGGGTTCATTACCCTTGGCGTGGTGTTCACTACCCTTGTCATGGTGTTCATTTCCCTTTGCATGGTGTTCACTACCCTTGACGTGGTGTTTACTTACCTTGGCATGGTGTTCACTACCCTTGGCATGGTGTTCACTACCCTTCATTTGGTGTTTACTACCCTTGGCGGGGTGCTTACTATCCCTGACGAGGTGTTCACTACCCTTGTCATGGTGTTCACTACCCTTAGCATAGTGTTCACTTCTTTGGCATGGTGTTCACAACCCTTAGCATAGTTTTCACTAACTTTGACGTGGTGTTCACTACCCTTAGCGTGGTGTTCCCTACCCTGTGTGTAGTGTTCATTACCCTTGGTGTGGTGTTCACTACCCTTGACGTATTGTTCACTACCCTTAGTGTGGTGTTCATTACCCTTGGCGTGGTGTTCACTACCCTTCGCATGGTGTTCACTAACCTTGACGTGGTGTTCACTTCTCTTTATGTGGTGTTCAGTACCCTTCGCATGGTGTTCAGTACCTTTAGCATGGTGTTCACTACCCATGGCGTGGTGTTCACTACCTTTGGTATGTTGTTCACTACCCTCGGCGTAGTGTTCACATCCCTTGGCATGGTGTTCACTACCCTTAGCATTGTTTTCACTAACCTTGACGTGGTGTACACTACCCTTGGCGTGATGTTCACTACCAATGGTATGGTGTTCACTACTCATAGCGTGGTGTTCACTACCCTTAGCGTGGGGTTCACTATCCTTGGCGTTATGTTCACTACCGTTGGCGTGGTATTCACTACCTTTGGCTTGGTGTTCAATACAATTGGCTTGATATTCACTACCCTTGGCGTGATGTTCACTACCCTTGGCGTGGTCTTCACTACCCTAGGCGTGGTGTTCACTACCCCTGGCGTGGTGTTCACCACCCTTGGCGGGGTGTTCACTACCTTTGGCTTGGTGTTCACTACCATCGCATGGTGTTCACTACCCTTGGCATGGTGTTCACTACCCTTTGCGTGGTGTTCACTACCCCCCGACGAGGTGTTCACTACCGTTGGCATAGTCTTCACTACCTATGGCATAGTGTTCACTTCCCTTGGCATGTTGTTCACTACCCTTGGCATGGTTTTCACTAACCTTGAAGTGGTGTTCACTACCCTTGGCGTGGTGTTCACTACCCATGGCATTGTGTTCACTACCCATGGCGTCACGTTCACTTCCCTTGGCGTGGTGTTTACTACCCTTGGCGTTATGTTCATTACCTTTGGCGTGGTGTTCACAACCTTTAGCTTGGTGTTCAATACCATTGGCTTGATGTTCACTACCTTTGGAGTGATGTTTACTACCCTTGGCGTGGTCTTCACTACCCTAGGCGTGGTCTTCACTACCCCTGGCGTGGTGTTCACCACCCTTGGCGTGGTGTTCACTACCTTTGGCTTGGTGTTCACTACCATTCGCATGGTGTTCACTACCCTTGGCGTGGTGTTCACTGCCCTTGGCGTGTTGTTCACTACCCTTAACGTGGTGTTCATTACCCTTGACGTCATGTTCATTACCCTTGGCGTGGTGCTCACTACCCATGGCATGGAATTCACTAACCTTGGCGTGGTGTTCACCACCCTTGGCGTGGAGTTCACTACCCTTGGCGTGGTGATCACTTCCCATTACATGGTGTACACTACCAATGGCGTGCTGTTTACTACCCTTTGCGTGGTGTTCACTACCCTTGGCGTCATGCTCACTACCCTTGGCGTGGTGTTCACTACCCTTGACTTGGTGTTCACTGCCAATGGCTTGGTGTTCACTACCATTGGCATGGTGTTCACTACCCGTGGCAAGGTGTTCACTACCCTTTGCGTGGTGTTCACTACCCTTGGCGTGGTCTTCACTACCCTTGGCGTGGTCTTCACTACGCTTGGCGTAATGTTCATTACTCTTAGCGTAGTCTTCACTACCCTTCGTGTGGTGTTCACTACACTTGGCGTGGTATTCACTACCTTTAACGTGCTGTTCACTACCCTTAGCGTGGTGATCACTAACCTAGGCGTTGTGTTCACTACCCTTGGCGTGTTGTTTGCTACCCTTAGCATGGTGTTCATTACCCTTGGCGTGGTGTTCACTACGCTTGGCGTGGTGTTCACTACCCTTGGCATGGTGTTCACTACCCTTGACGTGGTGTTCACTACCCTTGGCGTGGGGTTCATTACCCTTGGCGTGGTGTTCACTACCATTGGCATGGTGTTCACTTCCCTTTGCATGGTGTTCACTACCCTTGGCTTGGAATTTACTAGCCTTGGCGTGGTGTTCACTACCCTTGGCATGGTGTTCACTACCCTTCATTTCTTGTTCACTACCCTTGGCGTGGTGTTCACTACCCCTGGCGAGGTGTTCACTACCCTTGGCATGGTGTTACTACCCTTGGCATAGTGTTCACATCCCTTGGCATGGTGTTCACTACCCTTAGCTTTGTTTTCACTAACCTTGACGTGGTGTACACTACCCTTATCGTGGTGTTCACTACCAATGGTATGGTGTTCACTACTCATAGCGTGGTGTTCACTACCCTTGGCGTGGTGTTCAGTATCCATGGCGTTATGTTCACTACCCTTGGCGTGGTATTCACTACCTTTGGCTTGGTGTTCAATACAATTGACTTGATATTCACTACCCTTGGCGTGATGTTCACTACCCCTGGCGTGGTCTTCACTACCCTTGGCGTGGTGTTCACTACCCTTGACGTGGTGTTCACTACCCCTGGCGTGGTGTTAACTATCCTTAACGTGGTGTTCACTACCCTTGTCGTCATGTTCACTACCCTTGGCGTTGTGTTCACTTAGCATGGCATTGTGTTCACTTCCAATGGCCTGGTGTTCATTACCCTTGGCGTGGTGTTCACTACCCTTACCGTCATGTTGACTACAATTGGCGTGGTGTTCACTAACCTTGGCTTGGTGGTCACTACCCTTGGCTTGGCGTTCACTACCATTGGCATGGTGTTCACTACCCTTGGCATGGTGTTCACTACCCTTAGCGTGGTGTTTACTACCCTTGGCGTGGTGTTCACTACCCTTGGCGTGGTCTTCACTACCCTAGGTGTGGTGTTCACTTACATTGGCAAGGTGTTCACTACCCTTAACATGGTGTTTACAACCCTTGGGGGTGGTGTTCACGACACCTGGCGTGGTGTTCACTACTCTTGACGTGATGTTTACTACCCTGGGCGTGGTGTTCACTACCCTTGGCGTGGTGTTCACTACCTTTGGCGTGGTATTCACTGACGTGGCGTGGTGTTCACTGAACTAGGTGTGGTGTTCACTAACCTTGACATGGTTCTCACTACCCTTGGTGTGGCGCTCACAGCCCTTTGCGAGGTGTTCACTACCCTTTACGTAATGTTCACTACTCTTGGCGTGGTGTTCACTTCCCTTTGTGTGGTGTTCACTACTCTTAGCGTTGTGTTCACTACCCTTCGTGTGTTGTTCACTACCCTTGGCGTGGTGTTCACTACCCCTAACGTTGTGCTCACTACCCTTAGTGTGGTGTTAACTACTCTGGCGTAGTGTTAACTACCCTTAGCGTGGTGATCACTACCCTTGGCGTTGTGTTCACTACCCTTGGCGTGGTGTTCACTAGCAATAGTGTGGTGTTCACTACCCTTGGCATAATGTTCACTACCCTTAGCACGGTTTTCACTAACCTTGACGTGGTGTTCACTACCCTTGGCGTAGTGTTCACTACCAATAGTATGGTGTTCACTACCCAAGGCGTGGTGTTCACTACAATTGGCGTGGTGTTAACTATCCTTGGCGTTATGTTCACTACCCTTGACATGGTGTTCAGTACCTTTGGCTTGGTGTTCAATACAATTGGCTTGATATTCAGTACCCTTGTCGTGATGTTCACTACCCTTGGCGTGGTCTTCACTACCCTTGGCGTGTTGTTCACTACCCCTGGCGTGGTGTTCACCACCCTTGGCGTGGTGTTCACTACCTTTGGCTTGGTGTTCACCACCATTCGCATGGTGTTCACTACCCTTGGCATGGTGCTCACTACCCTTGGCGTGGTGTTCACTACCCCTGACGTGGTGTTCACTACAATTGGCGTGGTGTTAACTATCCTTGGCGTTATGTTCACTACCCTTGACGTGGTGTTCAGTACCTTTGGCTTGGTGTTCAATACAATTGGCTTGATATTCAGTACCCTTGTCGTGATGTTCACTACCCTTGGCGTGGTCTTCACTACCCTTAGCGTGGTGTTCACTACCCCTGGCGTGGTGTTCACCACCTTGGCGTGGTGTTCACTACCTTTGGCTTGGTGTTCACCACCATTCGCATGGTGTTCACTACCCTTGGCATGGTGCTCACTACCCATGGCGTGGTGTTCACTACCCCTGACATGGTGTTCACTACCCTTAACGTGGTGTTCACTACACTTGACGTCAAGTTCACTACCCTTGCCGTGGTGTTCACTTCCCATGGCATGGTGTTCACTACCAATAGCCTGGTGTTCACTACCCTTGGCGTGGTGTTCACTACCCTAGGCATCATGTTGACTACCCTTAGCGTGGTGTTCACTACCCTTGGCTTGGTGTTCACTACCCTTGGTTTGGTGTTCACAACTATTAGCGTGGTATTCACTTCCCATGGCATGGTGTTCACTACCCTTAGCGTGGTGTTCACTACCCTTGGCGGGGTGTTCACTACCCTTGGCGTGGTCTTCACTACCCTTAGCGTGGTGTTCACTAACATTGACAAAGTGTTCACTACCCTTGGCATGGTGTTCACTACCCTTGGGTGGTGTTCACGACCCCAGCCGTGGTGTTCACTACTCTTGACGTGGTGTTTACTACCCTGGGCGTGGTGTTCACAACCCTTGGCGTGGTGTTCACTACCCTTGGCGTGGTGCTCACTGAACATGGCGTGGTGTTCACTGAACTTTGGCGTGGTGTTCACTACCCTTGACATGGTTTTCACTACACTTGGTGTGGCGCTCACTACCCTTGCCGTAATGTTCACTACACTTTACGTAATGTTCACTACTCTTGGCGTGGTGTTCACTTCCCTTTGTGTCGTGTTCACTACTCCTAGCGTGGTGTTCACTACCCTTGGCGTGGTGTTCACTACCCTTAGCGTGGTGATCACTACTCTTAGCGTTGTGTTCACTACCCTTGGCGTGGTGTTTACTACCCTTTGCATGGTGTTCACTACCCTTTACGTGGTGTTCACTACCCTTGGCGTGGGGTTCATTACCCTTGGCGTGGTGTTCACTACCCTTGGCGTAGTGTTCCCTACCCATAGCATGGTGTTCACTTCCCATGGCATAGTGTTCACTACCCTTGGCGTGGTGTTCACTACCCTTGGCGTGCAGATCATTACCCTTGGTGTGGTGTTCACTTCCCTTGGAATGATGTTCACTTCCCTTTGCATGGTGTTCACTACCCTTGGCTTGGTATTTACTAACCTTGGCGTGGTGTTCATTACACTTGGCATGGTGTTCACTACCCTTAATTTGGCGTTCACTACCCTTGGCGTGGTGTTCACTACCCCCGGCGAGGTGTTCACTACCCTTGGCATCGTGTTCACTACCTTTGGCATAGTGTTCACTTCCCTTGGCATGGTGTTCACTACCCTTAGCATGGTTTTCACTAACCTTGACGTGGTGTTAACTACCCTTGGCGTGGTGTTCAATACCCATGGCATGGTGTTCACTACCCATGGCGTCATGTTCATTAACCTTGGCGTGGTGTTCACTACCCTTGACGTGGTATTCACTGAACGTGGCGTGGTGTTCACCGAACTTAGCGTAGTGTTCCATAACCTTGACATGGTTTTCAATATCCTTCGTGTGGTTGTCACTACCTTTAGCGTAGTGTTCACTTCCCTTGGCTTGGTGTTCACTACCCATGACATGGTGTTCACTACTCTTAGCGTGGTATTCACTACACTTTGCGTGGTTTTCACTACACTTGGCGTGGTGTTCACTACCCTTGGCATGGTGTTCACTACCCATGGCGTGGTGTTCACTACCCTTGACGTGGTGTTCACTACCCTTAGTGTGGTGTTCACTACCCTTGGCGTGGTGTTCACTACCCTTATCGTGGTTATCACTAACCTAGGCGTTGTGTTCACTGCCCTTGGCGTGTTGTTTGCTACCCTTGACATGGTGTTCATTACCCTTGGCGTGATGTTCACTACCCTTGGCGTGGTGTTCACTACCCTTGGCATGGTGTTCACTACCCTTGACGTGGTGTTCATTACCCTTGGGGTGGTGTTCACAACCCTTGGCATGGTGTTCACTTCCCTCTGTATGGTGTTCACTACCCTTGGCTTGGTATTTACTAACCTTGGCGAGGTGTTCACTACCCTTGGCATGGTGTTCACTACCCTTCATTTCGTGTTCACTACCCTTGGCGTGGTGTTCACTACCCCTGGCGAGGTGTTCACTACCCTTGGCATGGTGTTCACTATCCTTGGCATCGTGTTCACATCCCTTGGCATGGTGTTCACTAGCCTTGGCGTGGGGTTCATTACCCTTGGGGTGGTGTTCACTACCCTTAGCATGGTGTTCACTTCCCTTTGCATGGTGTTCACTACCCTTGGCTTGGTATTTACTAACCTTGGCGAGGCGTTCACTACCCTTGGCATGGTGTTCACTACCCTTCATTTCGTGTTCACTACCCTTGGCGTGGTGTTCACTACCCCTGGCGAGGTAGTCACTACCCTTGGCATGGTGTTCACTACCCTTGGCATCGTGTTCACATCACTTGGCATTGTGTTCACTACCCTTAGCATTGTTTCACTAACCTTGACGTGGTGTACACTACCCTCTGCGTGGTGTTCACTACCAATGGTATAGTGTTCACTACTCATAGCGTGGTGTTCACTACCCTTGGCGTGGTGTTCACTATCCTTGGCGTTATGTTCACTACCCTAGGCGTGGTATTCACTACCTTTGGCTTGGTGTTCAATACAATTGGCTTGATATTCACTACCCTTGGCGTGATGTTTACTACCCATGGCGTATTCTTCACTACCCTAGACGTGGTGTTCACTACCCCTGGCGTGGTATTCACCACCCTTCGCGTGGTGTTCACTACTTTTCGCTTGGTGTTCACTACCATCGCATGGTGTTCACTACCCGCGGTGAGGTGTTCACTACCCATGGCATAGTGTTCACTACTTTTGGCATAGTATTCACTTCCCTTGGCATGGTGTTCACTACCCTTAGCATGGTATTTACTAACCTTGACGTGGTGTTCACTACCCTTGGCGTGGTGTTCACTACCCATGGCATGATGTTCACTACCCATGGCATCACGTTCACTACCCTTGGCGTGTATGTTCATTACCCTTGGCGTGGTGTTCACTACCTTTGGCTTGGTGTTCAATACCACTGGCTTGATGTTCACTACCTTTGGAGTGATGTTCACTCTCCTTGGCGTGGTCTTCACTACCTTTTGCGTGGTGTTCACTACCCCTGGCGTGGTGTTCACCACCCTTGGCGTGGTGTTCACTACCTTTGGCTTGTTGTTCACTACCATTCGCATGGTGTTCACTACCCTTTGCATGGTGTTCACTACCCTTGGCGTCGTGTTCACTACCCCTAACGTGGTGTTCACTACCCTTGACGTCATGTTCACTACCATTGACGTCATATTCACTACCCTTAGCGTGCTGTTCACTACCCATAGCATGGAATTCACTAACCTTGGCGTGGTGTTCACCACCCTTGGCGTGGTGTTCACTGCCCTTGGCGTGGTGTTCACTTCCCATTACATGGTGTACACTACCAATGGCGTGCTGTTTACTACCCCTTACGTGGTGTTCACTACCCTTGGCGTCATGCTCACTACCCTTGGCTTGGTGTTCACTACCCTTGGCTTGGTGTTCACTACCAATGGCTTGGTGTTCACTACCATTGGCATGGTGTTCACTACCCGTGGCATGCTGTTCACTACCCTTAGCGTGGTGTTCACTACCCTTGGCGTGGTCTTCACTACCCTTGGCGAGGTCTTCACTACCCTTAGCGTGGTGTTCACTAATATTGGGAAGGTGTTCAGTACCCTTGGCATGGTGTTCACTACCCATGGGGTGGTGTTCACGACCCCTAGCGTGGTGTTCACTACCCTTGATGTGGTGTTCACTACCCTTGGCGTGGTGTTCACTACCTTTGGCGTGGTATTCACTGAACGTGGCGTGGTGTTCACTGAACTTGGCGTGGTGTTCACTTCCCTTCACATGGTTTTCACTACCCCTCGTGTGGTGCTCACTATCCTTAGCGTGGTGTTCACTACCCTTGGCGTAATGTTCACTACTCTTGGCGTGGTGTTCACTTCCCTTGGTGTGGTGTTCACTACCCATGACGTGGCGTTCACTACTCTTAGCGTAGTCTTCACTACTCTTCGTGTGGTGTTCACTACCCTTGGCGTGGTGTTCACTACCCCTAACGTGCTGTTCACTACCTTTAGCGTGGTGATCACTATCTTTGGCGTTGTGTTAACTACCCATGGCGTGGTGTTCACTACCCTTTGCATGGTGTTCACTACCCTTTACTTGGTGTTCACTACCTTTAGCGTGGGGTTCATTACCCTTGGCGTGGTGTTCACTACCCTTGGCATGGTGTTCATTTCCCTTTCCATGGCGTTCACTACCCTTGACGTGGTGTTTACTAACCTTGGCATGGTGTTCACTACCCTTGGCATGGTGTTCACTACCCTTCATTTGGTGTTTACTACCCTTGGCGAGGTGCTCACTATCCCTGTCAAGGTGTTCACTACCGTTGGCATGGTGTTCACTACCCTTAGCATAGTGTTCACTTCCCTTGGCATGGTGTACACTACCCTTAGCATAGTTTTCACTAACCTTGACGTGGTGTTCACTACCCTTAGCGTGGTGTTCACTACCCTTTGTGTAGTGTTCATTACCCTTGGTGTGGTGTTCACTACCCTTGACGTATTGTTCACTACCCTTAGTGTGGTGTTCATTACCCTTGGCGTGGTGTTCACTACCCTTCGCATGGTGTTCATTAACCTGGTCGTGGTGTTCACTTCTCTTTATGTGGTGTTCAGTACCCTTCGCGTGGTGTTCAGTACCCTTAGCGTGGTGTTCACTACCCATGGCGTGGTGTTCACTGTTTTTGACATGTTGTTCACTACCCTTGGCGTAGTGTTCACATCCCTTGGTATAGTGTTCACTACCCTTAGCATTGTTTTCACTAACCTTGACGTGGTGTACACTACCCTTGGCGTGGTGTTCACTACCAATGGTATGGTGTTCACTACTCATAGCGTGGTGTTCACTACCCATGGCGTGGGGTTCATTACCCTTGGCGTGGTGTTCACTACCCTTAGCATGATGTTCATTTCCCTTTGCATGGTGTTCACTACCCTGGGCGTGTTGTTCACTACCCTTGGCATGGTGTTCAATACCCTTGAAGTGGTGTTCACTACCTGTAGTGTGGTGTTCAGTACCCTTCGCGTGGTGTTCACTATCCTTAGCGTGTTGTTCACTAATAATGGCGTGGTGTTCACTACCCTTCACGTGGTGTTCACTACCCTTGGCGTGGGGTTCATTACCCTTGGAGTGGTGTTCACTACCCTTAGCATGGTGTTCATTTCCCTTTGCATGGTGTTCACTACCCTTGGCGTGTTCTTCACTACACTTGGCATGGTGCTCACTACCCTTGACGTGGTGTTCACTACCTGTGGTGTGGTGTTCAGTACCCTTCAGGTGGTGTTCACTATCCTTAGCGTGGTGTTCACTAATAATGGCATGGTGACCAGACCACACACTAGAAATTGAAGGGACGACGACGTTTCGATCCGTCCTGGACCATTCTCAAGTCGATTGTCAATCGACTTGAGAATGGTCCAGGACGGACCGAAACGTCGTCGTCCCTTCAATTTCTAGTGTGTGGTCTGGTCAACATACTTCAGCCACGTTATTGTGACTCATCGCCTGCATAATGGCATGGTGTTCACTACCCTTGGCATGTTGTTCACTACCCTTGGCGTGGTGTTCCCTACCCTTAGCATGGTGTTCACTACCCATGGCTTAGTGTTCACTACCCTTGGCATGTTGTTCACTACCCTTGGCGTGGTGTTCCCTACCCTTAACATGGTATTCACTACCCATGGCGTAGTGTTCACTACCCTTAGCGTGGTGTTCACTACCCTTGACGTGGTGTTCACTACCCCTGACATGGTGTTCACTACCCTTGACGTGGTGTTCACTACCCTTGGTGTGGGGTTCATTACCCTTGGCGTGGTGTTCACTACCCTTAGCATGGTGTTCATTTCCCTTTGCATGATGTTCACTACCCTTGGCGTGTTATTCACTACCCTTGGCATGGTGTTCACTACCCTTGACGTGGTGTTCACTACCTGTAGTGTGGTGTTCAGTACCCTTCGCGTGGTGTTCACTATCCTTAGGGTGGTGTTCGTTAATAATGGCGTGGTGTTCACTACCCTTGGCATGTTGTTCACTACCCTTGGCGTGGTGTTCCCTACCCTTAGCATGGTGTTCACTACCCATGGCGTAGTGTTCACTACGCTTGGCGTGGTGTTCACTACCTTTGACGTGGTGTTCACTACCCTTGACGTCATGTTCACTACCCTTGGCGTGGTGTTCACTTCCCATGGCATGGTGTTCACTACCAATGGCCTGGTGTTCACTACCCTTGGCGTGGTGTTCACTACCCTTGGCGTCATGTTGACTACCCTTAGCGTGGTGTTCACTACCCTTGGTTTGGTGTTCACTACCCTTAGTTTGGTGTTCACTACCATTAGCATGGTATTCACTACCCATTGCATGGTGTTCACTACCTGGTTACCTGGTTGATGGGGTTCTGGGAGTTCTTCTACTCCCCAAGCCCGGCCCGAGGCCAGGCTCGACTTGTGAGAGTTTGGTCCACCAGGCTGTTGCTTGGAGCGGCCCGCAGGCCCACATACCCACCACAGCCCGGTTGGTCCGGCTCTCCTTGAAGGAATAAATCTAGTTTCCTCTTGAAAATGTCCACGGTTGTTCCGGCAATATTTCTTATGCTTGCTGGGAGGACGTTGAACAACCGCGGACCTCTGATGTTTATACAGTGTTCTCTGATTGTGCCTATGGCACCTCTGCTCTTCATTGGTTCTATTCTACATTTTCTTCCATGTCGTTCACTCCAGTACGTTGTTATTTTACTGCGTAGATTTGGTACTTGGCCCTCCAGTATCTTCCAGGTGTATATTATTTGATATCTCTCTCGTCTTCTTTCTAGCGAGTACATTTGGAGGGCTTTGAGACGATCCCAATAATTTAGGTGCTTTATTGCGTCTATGCGTGCCGTATATGTTCTCTGTATTCCCTCTATTTCAGCAATCTCTCCTGCTTTGAAGGGGGAAGTGAGTACTGAGCAGTACTCAAGACGGAACAACACCAGTGCCTTGAAGAGTACAACCATTGTGATGGGATCCCTGGATTTGAAAGTTCTCGTAATCCATCCTATCATTTTTCTGGCTGTCGCAATATTTGCTTGGTTATGCTCCTTAAACGTTAGGTCGTCAGACATTATTATTCCCAAATCCTTTACATGCTGTTTTCCTACTATGGGTACATTTGATTGTGTTTTGTACTCTGTATTATGTTTAAGGTCCTCATTTTTACCGTACCTGAGTACCTGGAATTTATCACTGTTAAACATCATGTTATTTTCTGATGCCCAGTCGAAAACTTTATTAATATCAGCTTGAAGTTTTTCAATGTCCTCAGCCGAGGTAATTTTCATACTGATTTTTGTGTCATCTGCAAAGGATGATACGAAGCTGTGACTTGTATTTTTGTCTATATCTGATATGAGAATAAGGAAAAGCAGTGGTGCAAGGACTGTACCCTGAGGTACTGAGCTTTTCACTGCACTTGGACTAGATTTTATATGGTTGACAGTTACTCGCTGAGTCCTGTTTGACAGAAAACTGAGTATCCAGCGTCCTACTTTACCGGTTATTCCCATTGACTTCATTTTGTGTGCTATCACGCCATGGTCACATTTATCGAAGGCCTTTGCGAAGTCCGTGTATATCACATCAGCATTCTGTTTCTCTTCTAATGCCTCAGTGACTTTGTCGTAGTGCTCAAGTAGCTGTGAGAGGCACGATCTTCCCGCTCGAAATCCATGTTGGCCTGGGTTATGAAGGTCATTGGTCTCCATGAAATTGGTGACCTGACTCCTAATCACTCTCTCAAATACTTTTATGATGTGCGATGTTAGTGCAACTGGTCTATAATTTTTTGCCAATGCTTTGCTCCCTCCCTTGTGTAGAGGGGCTATGTCTGCTACTTTAAGTGCATCTGGTATCTCCCCCGTGTCCAAGCTCTTCCTCCACACTATACTGAGTGCCTGTGCTACCGGCACTTTGCATTTCTTTATAAATATTGAATTCCATGAGTCTGGACCTGGGGCCGAGTGCATGGGCATGTTTTCAATTTCTTTTTCAAAATTTAGTGCGCTCGTGTTTATATCAGTTATATTTACCGGGGTTTGAATATCCCGCATAAAGAAATTGTCTGGATCTTCCACCTTCATGTTGTTTATTGGAGTGCTAAACATGTCCTCATACTGCTTTTTTAGGATTTCACTAATTTCTTTGTCATCCTCCGTGTATGAACCTTCACTTGTACGAATAGGTCCAATACTGGCAGTGGTTTTTGCTTTTGATTTCGCATATGAGAAGAAATATTTTGGATTTTTCTTTATTTCCTGAATTGCTTTCTGTTCTAACTGCCTTTCTTCAGTTTCATATGAGTGTTTCAATTTCCGCTCGATTTCTTCAATCTCCCTATTTAAATTATTCCTTCTTTGACGGGAAATTCGTGTCTGCATAAGCAGTTCCGTTATTTTTTTCCTGCGTTTATAGTGTCGTCTGCGTTCTCTTTCTACGTTAGATCTCTTTCTGGCTTTCCTCAAAGGAACATGTTTCAGACAGACTTGATACGCTTCTGAAGTAAGTTTTTCTATTCCTTCTGTAGGACTTGTATTATTTAGAACAGTTCCCCATGGAATGTTTGTAAGTTCCCTGTTTATTATCTCCCAGTCTATCCTTTTATTATTAAAATTGAATTTACTGAATAGCCCCTCTCGCTTTATCAACGTTTTAGGTCTATTCTGAGTATTGATGGTCGTTTGCACTTCAATGAGTTTGTGATCTGAGTATGTGGTATCTGATATCGTAATGTCTCTGATAATGTCTTCATTGTTCGTAAAGACCAGATCTAGAATATTTTCATTTCTCGTTGGCTCCGATATCTGCTGATTGAGTGAAAATTTGTCACAGAATCTAAGTAGTTCTCTAATCTGTGGTTGGTTAGGTCCTGATAGATTTCCTGGTATAATATTATTGTTTGCTATTTTCCACCTGAGACTAGGCAAGTTGAAGTCACCTAGGAAAATAATATCAGGTATCGGGTTCTCCAAATTATCAAGGCTATTCTCTATTTTGCTTATCTGTTCTGTGAATTCCTCAGCCGTTGCATCTGGCGGTTTGTATATTAGTATAATCACTAAATTTATTTTCTCTATTTTTAATCCCAGAACCTCTACCACCTCATTTGTAACGTTTAGGAGCTCCGAGCATACAAGGTCTTCCCTAATATACAGACCCACTCCTCCATGTGACCTAATTTTCCTATCACACCTGTATAGGTTATATCCTGGAATCCAGATCTCACTGTCCAACAATTCCCCTGCATGGGTTTCTGTGATAGCTCCAAATACTGCATTTGACTCCGTGAGGAGGCCATTTATGAACTGTACTTTGTTGTTTGTTCTTGTTTTCAGTCCTTGTATGTTGGCAAAGATGAATGGATTACTCTATTAGTGATAGTTTGAATGGGAGACTTTTTCGGCACGTCCATTAATCGTGGACATAATGAGTTTGTTCTGACCAGTACTGATTGTTGTAGGGCAGTTTTCTGTCGTAGTTGTAGTTCCCTTTCGGTGGGTAATTGTATCTGTAATTCTGGAATGCCAGTGGATCTGGCATCCAGTTCCATACACTCTCCATGCTGCTCCTTTTGAATTCTCTGCCGGTCTGGTATAAAAAATTTATAGAGTTTCCTCCAAATTCATTATCCTGCTTGCCACTCTTTATGTAGCGTTCCGTGCCTTTCACGTGAAAGTGTGGGCAGCTAAGGTCATAGCATTTTCTGTCCTCCAGTGAGGTTTGGCACATGTCAGGATGGAAAAACCTACATATTGATCCAAATCGACACTCACCTTTCCTAAGCATATTTAAACATTTTTTGGGATGTTGGTAACTGCATTCTAATCCCTTCTTATTACCAGCATATCTATGTCTGCATATGCCCTTTGCATAAAATTTGCATAAGTCTGTCCTTCTGTTCTGAATTGCTCTATCGAGAACCGTCGTGGTGTCTGTACCTATCGAGCTGTCAGGTACACTTTCTAGTTTACTGTCATCTACATCCTGGCCTACTGAGTCAGAGTTTGCAACTTCCTGAGTTTCAGCCTCAGTTTCATCCCTGACTATAGCCTCCGCCCCTGGTATATTAGAATTGTTGTTCCTTTCCCACTCCTTCTGGATGGCTGGTAGGCTTCCAATGAATGATGTTTTCCGTTCATGCGTCATGTTATCTAGAAGGTTTTTTAGGATATTCCAAGCTGGCAGGTCATTTTTACACACCCAGAGCAAGTGGCCATCTCTCAGTGCCGTAGTGTTACTCACTCCTGTACAAGCTGAATGGAATCTAGTCTTACAGATATAACATTCAATTCCCGTTACCTTCGTCTTTAAGAAGTTGTTACAGTGGCCACAAATTTGTTTATTTACTCCCATATTGCCTTGTTTTGTTGTATATATCTATATATTTATAATATTATATGTATATTGTATATTTGTAACAATATATATGTATATATATTTATATGTTTAATATTATAATAATATATGTATATCGTATATTTGTAATATTATGTGTGTTATTTTGTTCAAACTTTACGGCAGGTACTTAGCGTAGGTAGCGAGGCTGGTCCCCGGTCAGTACAGGTGACCTCTTGTGGCCCAGGTTGATGTCACCAGTTTCCAGTTACCCGATTTATAACCACTGATGCCGCCTCTTGCCACTATTTTATATTTCTAGTATTCTATATTTATAATATTCACTTCCAACTAATATGTTGTTGTGATACCCGTTCCACATCACTGTTCCACGAATCACCGTTCACTATTTTTTTTTGTTTCGTTTTTTTTTTATCCTAATACACGCATGTACACAAAGCCTCGTTCACTGGCTCACACGCGGTCTCCCGTTTATTCTCTATTTAACACAAAGTTCTATTGTTAATGACTATTTTCAATTTTCCAGCGGTCACTATGCACTTTGTTATGCACTACCCTTAGCGTGGTGTTCCCTACCCTTGGCGCGGTGTTCACTACCCTTGGCGTGGTCTTCACTACCCTTGGCGTGGTGTTCACTACCATTGGCAAGGTGTTCACTACCCTTGGCATGGTGTTCACTACCCTTGGGGTGGTTTTCACGACCCCTAGCGTGGTGTTCACTACTCTTGACGTGGTGTTTACTACCCGGGGCGTGGTGTTCACTACCCTTGGCGTGGTGTTCACTACCCTTGGCGTGGTGTTCACTGAAAGTGGCGTGGTGTTCACTGAACTTGGCGTGGTGTTCACTACCCTTGACATGGTTTTCACTACACTTGGTGTGGCGCTCACTACCCTTGGCGTAATGTTCACTACACTTTACGTAATGTTCACTACTCTTGGCGTGGTGTTCACTACCCTTGGCGTGGTGTTCACTACCCCTAACGTGGGGTGTCTCTACCCTTAGTGTGGTGTTCACTACCCTTGGCGTGGTGTTCACTACCCTTAGCGTGGTGATCACTACTCTTGGCGTTGTGTTCACAAACCTTGGCGTGGTGTTTTACTACCCTTTACATGGTGTTCACTACCCTTGACGTGGTGTTCACTACCCTTGGCGTGGGGTTCACTACCCTTGGCATGGTGTTCAATACCCTTGACGTGGTATTCACTACCTGTGGTGTGGTGTTCAGTACCCTTCGCGTGGTGTTCACTATCCTTAGCGTGGTGTTCACTAATAATGGCGTGGTGTTCACTACCCTTGGCATGTTTTTCACTACCCTTGGCGTGGTGTTCCCAACCCTTAGCATGGTGTTCACTACCCATAACGTAGTGTTCACTATACTAGGCGTGGTGTTCACTACCCTTGACGTGGTGTTCACTACCCCTGACATGGTGTTCACTACCCTTGACGTGGTGTTCACTACCCTTGGCGTGGGGTTCATTACCCTTGGCGTGGTGTTCACTACCCTTAGCATGGTGTTCATTTCCCTTTGCATGGTGTTCACTACCCTTTGCGTGTTGTTCACTACCCTTGGCATGGTGTTCACTACCCTTGACGTGGTGTTCAATACCTGTGGTGTGGTGTTCAGTACCCTTTGCGTGGTGTTCACTATCCTTAGCGTGGTTTTCACTAATAATGGCGTGGTGTTCACTACCCATGGCGTAGTGTTCACTACCCTTGGCGTGGTGTTCACTACCATTGACGTGGTGTTCACTACCCCTTACATGGTGTTCACTACCCTTGACGTGGTGTTCACTACCTGTGGTGTGGTGTTCAGTACCCTTCGCATGGTGTTCACTATCCTTAGCGTGGTGTTCACTACCCTTGGCATGTTGTTCACTACCCTTGGCGTGGTGTTCCCTACCCGTAGCATGGTGTTCACTACCCATGGCGTAGTGTTCACTACCCTTAGCGTGGTGTTCACTACCCTTGACGTGGTGTTCACTACCCCTGACATGGTGTTCACTACCCTTGACGTGGTGTTCACTACCCTTGGCGTGGAGTTCATTACCCTTGGCGTGGTGTTCACTACCCTTAGCATGGTGTTCATTTCCCTTTGCATGGTGTTCACTACCCTTAACATGTTGCTCACTACCCTTGGCATGGTGTTCACTACCCTTGACGTGGTGTTATCTACCTGTGGTGTGGTGTTCAGTACCCTTCGCGTGGTGTTCACTATCCTTAGCGTGATGTTCACTAATAATGGTGTGGTGTTCACTACCCTTGGCATGTTGTTCACTACCCTTGGCGTGGTGTTCCCTACCCTTAGCATGGTGTTCACTACCCATGGCGTAGTGTTCACTTCCCTTGGCAAGGTGTTCACTACCTTTGACATGGTGTTCACTACCCCTGAAACGGTGTTCACTACCCTTGACGTGGTGTTCACTTCCCTTTGTGCGGTGTTCACTCCCCTTGGCTTGGTGTTCACTACCATTAGCGTTGTGTTCACTACCTTTAGCGTCATGTTGACTACCCTTGGCGTGGTGTTCACTACCCTTAACTTGGTGTTCACTTCCCTTGGCTTGGTGTTCACTACCCTTGGCATGGAGTTCACTACCCTTAGCGTGGTGTTCACTACCCTTGGCGTGGTCTTCACTACCCTTGGCGTGGTCTTCAATACCCTTGGCGTGGTGTTCACTACCATTGGCAAGGTGTTCACTACCCTTGGCATGGTGTTCACTACCTTTCGGGTGGTTTTCACGACCCCCTGGTGTCGGAAAATCCGACACCGTTTAATAATAATATCATACAGACAGATAATAATTGCTGTGTTGTATAAACAAGTTACCCATAGAAAATGTAACTTGTAGTGGAACATTCTGTCTATAGAATACGGGATATCATTACCACATACTATTATAAATTTACCACCTATTATGGTGGGAATTATTCTTAAATACATTAGTCTTTGGACTTTACCATCATAAAAACATCTCATATAAATTAACTTAATTATCAGTATTAAAGTAGAGTAAATGTGACCCTTCTATCACTTATTGACATCTGGACAATGTAAGCCAGGCGTCAGGGAGGAGGGAGTGGTCAGCCATTGTTATTGTTTAAGACCACAGAGGCTCACGGGAGCAAATTCGGCTCCTGTTAATTCTCTTGGACGAAGTGTTATGGAAGATCAGAGTAGTGATCTGCCATCATCAACACGCAGTCATCAATTTCAAGAGAAGTGTATTTCCGAAACATGTTTATCTTTCATTTATGGCCATTAATGTCAGTAGAAATAGGGTGACGCGGTCAGAGCACGAGATCGCCTCATACTAAAGGTAATTAAGCCCAGGTCTATATGGTTCCATGTACAGTGCTTTCTCTGATATAGCTGTCATATATTAGGATTCTGGCTTTACAGCTAGCGCCCTTTTGACAGGTCAAGACGAGGAAGCATGCATTGTGCATCAGTTACCAGGGTGATGGAAGCTACCTCAAAGAGGGAAAATGTGGTGTCTACATCCTGGTTATACCTGGTGGACTAAGGCCTGCTGTACAAATAAGATAAGGAACCTCTTCAATGTGTAGTTAATACTGTAGTTTGATTGGCTGCATATATATAAATTCAATAATATAAACCCCCCTAATGTGTAGAGGATCGATTTGTGAGATTATTGCAGAAATACAGTCCACTTATCATCATACAAATTGCTATCGAAGTACATAAATTAACGTAAATATAAATTCATATAAATTAAATAAATATAAATCTCACAGGTCGGTTCCCACATTATTTGGTCCTTCGAAACCGAATTATTTGAACCTTCGGAACCGGATTATTTGGTCCTTTGAACCCACATTTGGTCATCTTAGTACCGGATGAACCAGTTAACCAGTGGATTCATTAAATATACTAGTGCAGTGTGATTTATACAAAGGCAGCAGTCAAAGACGGCGGCGTTGCCTCGAGCGAGTTCACGAGCCCTGCTCAGTTCAGATCAGCCTCATCAGCGGTTTCAGGGACACCCACAGATATTTGGTGGCGTGTTATTCCGTGAGATGACAGCGCTAATATTGAAGCCAGCCAAATTACTGGCTGGGGTCTTCGTGAGATTGTTCACTGATTTCGTGGTGTTAAATTTCGCGAGAGATTATCTACGAATTTTGTGGACTTTATTTCGCGAGGTCACTAATAATATTTAATACTTCTTGATAATATTAGAAGTTTCATAGAGGCTAATTAAGAGGCTATTATCAATAATTGTGTATATTATTTCTCAAAAATAGAGAATTATTTAATATATATTGCACTAGTGATCTCAATATAATATTTACTAATTGCCAACTATTATAGACTGTGGGTTGGTTGGTGTTGTCGTCGTTGATCCTTCTCTATGGACAACCCAACCCACAACTCGGTAGAGTGCTTATACTTCACTAGGAGATCACCCTTGGCGCTTCTGGCTCTTGGAGAGGGGCTCAACGTCACACATTTAGGGGATGCGGCTCCCACACCTAGCCTCGTTGTCACGTGCACACACCCACTCGAGCCGCTGTGACTCCCCACTCTCTCCTTAGGTAATATGATCTCCTCGATCCCCTCTTTGGCTTATTAGTACTACCTTCTACCCTGTCCACAGCAGTGGTTCTTGGTTCTTTCTCTCTCTCTCTCTCCTTCTTTACTACTTCCTGGGAAGCCTCACTAGGACAAGGGCAAACACCGGCAAATTGGAATACATTTACTGGACAAAGCACATACACACATATAATAATAATGAATCCTATACTCTATACTATTACAATCAGGTTGCACTCCAACATCATCAGAACTCTATCATCAGCTTATCAAGTGGTATCCTATCTCCTGGTTCACCACCTGATACTATCAACCTCCTCAAGTTGATCAAGTCTACATACACTGTTGCACCATCAGCAAGATAACATATATATATAGAAAATCAGCATTTGAATGCAATAACATATATCAGTATAAATGTTCATTGATACTTCAGTATAAAACACTCCTTGACATAAGAATGCAAACAACCACTCACCTCTCACTGCGTCTTGCACACTAATGACAACCAAACACTATCAACTCCCTACAAGTGATCCACCAGAACTTCCCCTTCCACCTCTGGAAGTTCACTACCCTGATCTCTTCAGGTTCTTCCGGGCTTCACTACCAGGATCCTCTGCAGCTCCTCCAGGCTGCTATCATGAAGTTTCCTTGAGCAACTACGGTGCTTCACCCTTCTGCTAGGTTCCTCCACACAGCTCTCTTGGCTGCTACACCATGAAGTTTCCTCGAGCAACTATGGTGCTTCTCCACCTCCACAGAAGCATGTGACACTCCTCTTCACTGCTTCTCCTCACAGCTCGAGGTCCTCTGCTTCACTACCTTGGAGTCTCATCAATTACCTCATCTAGGCTGGCTTCGAAGTTCTCAGCAACTTCTTCCCCAGAGACAAACCTGCAACCCATCGACACTCCAATAAAATGTTTCCCCTTCAACACATAAACAAAAATTCACACAATATGTTTGTCTCCAACCTCTATCTGTCCTCTACATACAGTGAGAGTGGACTCCCCCGTTTTGGGTTTGGACTCCACCTCGCCTGGCGGCGGTCCTCACTCGCTGGGAGGGTCTTCCTCCGTCAGGAGCCGGGCTCCCTCAGTCGCCAGTCAGAGCTCAGAGGGGACGGACGTCGCTCCGTGTTCCTCCCTCTTCACTCTCCTATTTCAGGCTTTCTGCCTTATTAAAACATGTCTAACTTATAAATAAACATCGCTACTGTCGCTGGGCACACGACCAACTACAAGCAATCACTATGAACTGGCGTATATCGTGCTTACCACAGATTATAAGGTCGAGGGCGCTTTCCCTCTGACGGCGTCTGGTCAGGGCGCTCCACACAGCCCACGAAAATGCCTCTGAGCAGCTTATTAAACTCTCCTCGCTGTCCAAGACTTGAGACCACAACGTTCTCAGCTCAATTCCACAGCTGGCACGTCTGCACACTTCTCTTCTCTTAGAGATATATCACTAGGGGTTCCCTTCTGACGGGAGCTCAAACGGAGCGCGGCTCTCCCCTGCGATGTCTGGCACTCAAGTGAGGTCAAAGCCCCTCCAGAAGCGAGCCTCACGCCTCCAGCAAAATGTCCACATCTCCTCGCCAGTCATTTATCTGTTTTCTTCTTCATTGCCCATAATCTCAAACTGTTATACATATCCAAGCAACTATTTTACATATGCGTTATCACCTCAATATTTGCTAGACCTTCTAATCAGGTCAGGCTTGATGAATAACTCTCAAGGAGGGAGACTCGTTTCTCCTGCAGGCTGAGGTCATAACACTCCCCTCCCCTTATTTTGAGAGTTATTCTAGTGGCTAGGCTCGAGATAACGCATCAGCCACTACATTGTCTCGCCCTCTTATGTGCGTTATCACCAGGTCATACTCTTGGAGCGATAAAAACCATCTGGTTAATCTCTGGTTTGCATGCTTCATTTTCTTCAGGAAAACTAGGGGATTATGGTCTGTATACACCGTCACTGGGTGTCCTCCCCCACTCACATACACTTCAAAATGTTTCAATGCCATCACCAGGGCCAAAGTCTCTTTCTCGACTGTACTGTACGACCTCTGGTGCTTAACGAACTTCTTCGAGAAGAAGGACACGGGGCGGTAAATTCCATCATTCTGCTGCGTCAGTACAGCTCCGGCCCCTATATCACTGGCATCTACAAATAACGTAAACGGCGCTTCAAAATCTGGCGACACTAGTACAGGTGCCTCAGTCAACAGTCTTTTGGTCTTCTCAAACGCTTCTTGTGCTGTTCCATTCCACTCCCACTTCTTGCTCTTTGATAGCAAACTCGTCATAGGAGCGGCTATGGTGGAGAAATTTTAACAGAACTTCCGGTAATACCCAATCATACCGAGGTATCTCAACAATTCTTTCTTACTCCTGGGCACCGGGAAGTTGTCAATGGCCTCCACCTTTGTTCACACCGGAGCAACCTCGCCTTGCCCTACTATATATCCAAGGTACTCCAGGCGGGCTCTCCCGAACTCGCTTTTTGCCAAGTTGATCGTCATGTTGGCCTTCTCCAACCGATCGAACAAATCTAAAAGTCGATCCACGTGATCCTTCCAGGAATCAGCGAACACCACAATATCATCGATGTACACTGCACATCCAGTCGCGCCTTGTAATACCTGATTCATTACTCGTTGAAAACAACTACCACTATTCTTCATTCCGAACGGCACCACTTTATATTGGTACAAGCCGTCGGGCGTCACGAACGCTGAGATCCTCTTGGCCTCCTCGGACAGGGGAATCTGGTAGTATCCCTTCAACAGGTCTATCTTCGAGACATACCGTGCACTCCCAATCCGATCTATGCAATCGTCAATGCGCGGTATCGGAAACGAGTCAGCGACCGTGACTGCATTCACCTTCCTATAATCGGTGCAGAACCGGTACGTGCCGTCACTCTTCTTCACGAGGAGGCACGGCGAACTCCAGTCACTGTCGCTAACCTCTGCCAAGTCGTTATCTAGCAGATACTTCACTTCTGCTCTCATTGCCGCTGCTTTCTCCGGGTTAACTCTGTAAGGGTGCTGCTTGATGGGCTCAGCACTCCCTACATTCACTTCGTGCACCGTTCCGCGGTGTCTTCTGGGCACGTCCGCGAATAACGACTTATTCCTCCGTAGGATCTCTACTAGCTCCTGGCGTTGGTCATCCTCCAAATGACCCAGACGCTCACCTATCTTGGCCAGGCTTTCTGTATTTGATATCTTCGCGCCATCGGCCCTCTCTAACTTACAGTTCTCCTCTTCTATCCCTTTGCCGTCTCCTCCACACAACACAGTCGCCTGCAATGGGGTTTCCATCGGTTCTTCATCGCCTAGAGGCTTATCTCTGTCATAGTACCTCTTTATCATGTTCACGTGGCAAACCTGTGACTTCCTCGGACGATCTGGCATGTGGATTATAATTCACATCCCCTAATGCCTTCTGGATGGTATATGGTCCACAAAATCTCGACTCGTATATACTTCCTTTTACCGGTAGCAGGACTAACACCTGATCTCCTTCTTGAAATTTCCTGCCCTTCGCCTTCCTGTCGTGGTACCTTACCATCTCTGCCTGGGATGTCCTCAAATTTTCCTTGGCCAAATCTCTGGCCCTAGAGAGTCGCTCTCTAAAAGTCTTCACATATTTTCCCACGTCCACCTATCCACGGTGAGCTGCTCCTTCAGCGCGCCCACTGGGCTCCTCACGGAGTGTCCGTACACCAGTTGAAATGGGGTGAATCCGAGTGATTCTACTACCGCATCCCTGATGGCGAACAACACGGATGGTAATGCCTCGTCCCAACTACTCCCTTCCTCAGCGCAGTATATCCTCAACAAGCTCTTTAGCGTTCCATGGAAACGCTCCAATGCTCCCTGCGACTGAGGGTGATACGGTGACGAGCGCACTTGTTCTACTCTCCATCCTTTCACAGTTTCCCTAAACAACTTCGACTGGAAGACACTCCCCTGGTCCGTCTGGATAACCTTGGGCATTCCTACCCACGCAATGTAGTTCTGTAGTCTATCCAGAACGGCTCTCGACGTCACTCTTCTCAGGGGGATTGCTTCAGGGAAACGGGTGGCCGTGCACATTATGGTCAGTAAGTACTCGTGGCCTTTTCTGGTCCTCGGCAACGGACCTACACAGTCTATCAAGACTCTCTCAAAAGGCTCGCCAAATGCCGGTATGGGCTTTAAGGGTGCCTTTGGTATAGCCGGAGCCGGCTTACCTGCACGTTGGCACGCCAAACATGTCCTACAATACCTCTTTACCTCCTTCCACACGTTCGGCCAGTAGAAGTGCTCCTGCACCTTATTTAAGGTCTTCTTCACCCCTAAGTGCCCTGCCATATCTACGGAGTGGGCTAGTTCTAACACAGCCGCCCTAAACTCCTTCGGCACTAACACTTGGTTCTTCTCCAACCATACCTTATCTGCGCCGGCCTTGTCCGGTCGCCATTTCCTCATTAGTACATCATCGTCCAAGTAGTAATACACGGGGGACTCCGGACATGAGTTTCCCCCTTTTGCCTCCCTGATTAGATCTATAAACTCCTCTTTCTGAGCCCTAATCAGGTCCGCTCGGTTCACGCTGAACTTTTCAGGTAGGGTCATTTTCACTTCCTGTCTCCTCGAATCCTCATTCTTCTGAGCTCGATCTTCATCGAACAACCCAGACATGTCCATGTTGACCTCCTTCCTTGGTGGAGTCGACACTGCCATATCATCTCCAATGTCTTCCTCGGCGGCTACGTCCGACTCTGTGAATACACAGGCCGGGTATACGATGACTTGACTGTCCTCTGCCTCATCTTCAAGGATGCTGGCTAGATTTATCTTGTCCGGCGTTCCACTTGTACTGCGGTCCTTCTGGTTCACCTCCGGCACAGCTTTTACTATCAGCTCTGGCAGCACCTTGGACCCACACAAGTCGTTCCCCAGGATCACTTGGACTCCTGGAACAGGTATGTTGGGGCACACTCCCAACATCACCTCCGCCGACAAATAATCCGACTTCAACTGGACAGCACACACGGGCATGTCACTCTTAGACAACAACCCATGAACCTTTATCCTCCTACTGCCAGCTAACAGTCGATCATTTCTTATTAGGCCTCTCAGAATCAAGCTCTGATTGGCTCCAGTATCCCTGAGGATACTAACCTCCACCTCGGGTTGACCTTCTATGCCGACCCAACCTTTACTAATGAACGGCCTATACCGCTCGTTCATCAAATCTACCTTCTGTGGTTTGTCTTGTTGTACATCAACGTACTTCTTCCGGGGATCACATGTGGTCAGGGTCACGACTCTCTTGCCCTGCCGACAATCTCGCATCATGTGACCTGATCTGTTGCACTTGTAGCATCTCATTTGGGAGAAATCTCTCCTATACGCCCCCGAGTGGCTCTGACTCTGCCCACTCGTATTGGAGTTCCTCGGGCCAGATGTACTACTCATACTCTGTGGAGCTTCATTGGACTCTTGTCTCCTCTGCACATTTTTATTTTCCTGCTTACCTCCAGCAGGCGGACTCGGCAACTTTCCTTCCTGGGGCTTAAAACTAGCTGGTCTGCTTGTCTGCCCCCCAAAACTTCTTCCTCCCCAGACTCCACTGGGTCTGCTATTGCTGCGTCTCGCCTCGCTTTTCACTCTGTTCTCCCTCAAGCTCTTATATGCTTCGGTAATCATATCCGCCCTATCTGCGGCATCTTTCACCTCCTTTATCCCTGCTTCTTGGATCTTGAACTTTGTTTCGGGATGCATCATCTCCAAGAACTTCTCCATGACCATCAGTTGCTTCAGGTCAGCGTAAGATCCAACTCCAGCAGCCTCAATCCACTTCTGGAATCGTCTTTCCAGATCTCTTGCTGTCTCAGCAAACGTACACGCTCCAACTTTGATCATCTCTCTGAAGCGCTTCCTATAAGCTTCTGGGGTTAACTGAAACGAGCGCAATATGCTGCTCTTTACCGTGGCATAATCCTGGCACTCTTCCAGTGACAATTGGGTGTATGCCTCCCTGGCTGCACCGGTCAATCTTAACTGGACCAGCTGGGCCCATTCCTCCTGTGGCCACTCCTTGATACTGGCTACCTTTTCAAAGTGCTCGAAGAAGCTCTCTGCCTCTTCAGGAACAAACAAGGGAATGTCCTTCTCCCTAACCCTAACATCTGGTGGGTGTGATACCTGGGTGGTGCTCTCTGGCAACCCATGTTCAATCCTTTGCTCAGCCAAGGTTCTATTCGCTTCAATCTGCATTTGTTTTGTTCTCTCTTTTTCTTTTTCGACCTGGGCTTTTTCTTTTTCGACCTGGGCTTTTTCTTTCTCCTGTTCCAACTCCAGTTCTCTTATTCTGGTTTTCTCTTTTTCTTTCTCCACCTCTAGTCTCGCTCTCTCTACTTCCAGCCTGGTTTTCTCTTTTTCCTTCTCGGCTTCATTTTTCATCTGGAGTTCTAATTTCATCTTTTCCAGCTGGAACTGTCTCTCCTTGTCCTCTCGTTGTTGCTGCATCTGGAGCTCTAACTGGAATCTCTCCAAGCTCCTATTTCGGCTACTCCTGCTACTGCGGCTACTCTTGCTGCTCCTACTTGATCCCTGGGATCTCACGTCATCCTGCCCATCATCCTCCTTTCCACTTTCAGCTCCTTTTTGGGCTCCTTGTTCTGCCGCTTCACTTCTGGCTCTCAACTGCCTCAGGATCTCATCCTTCATCCCAGCTACTTTAGATGCTTTCAACCTAATGCCACATTTTTCTGCTATTTGCTTCAATTGATCCCTCGTGCAACCTTCCAAGTCCTCAGGCTTGCCTGACTCCACAAATGCTTGCACCTTATCCATCTTTGTCCTGTGAGTCTTCCTAAGAGAGAGAGTATACACCTGCGGTCACGCAGTTTATTTCAGCAAGGGTGTACAAATCCACTCTTGGACAGGGTGTGGGTGTGTCAGTTCACTCTCCCGGACACAGGCCCCCAATTTTATTATAGACTGTGGGTTGGTTGGTGTTGTCGTCGTTGATCCTTCTCTACGGACAACCCAACCCACAACTCGGTAGAGTGCTTATACTTCACTAGGAGATCACCCTTGGCGCTTCTGGCTCTTGGAGAGGGGCTCAACGTCACACATTTAGGGGATGCGGCTCCCACACCTAGCCTCGTTGTCACGTGCACACACCCACTCGAGCCGCTGTGACTCCCCACTCTCTCCTTAGGTAATATGATCTCCTCGATCCCCTTTTTGGCTTATTAGTACTACCTTCTACCCTGTCCACAGCAGTGGTTCTTGGTTCTTTCTCTCTCTCTCTCTCCTTCTTTACTACTTCCTGGGAAGCCTCACTAGGACAAGGGCAAACACCGGCAAATTGGAATACATTTACTGGACAAAGCACATACACGATACATACACACATATAATAATAATGAATCCTATACTCTATACTATTACAATCAGGTTGCACTCCAACATCATCAGAACTCTATCATCAGCTTATCAAGTGGCAACCTATCTCCTGGTTCACCACCTGATACTATCAACCTCCTCAAGCTGATCAAGTCTACATACACTGTTGCACCATCAGCAAGATAACATATATATATATAGAAAATCAGCATTTGAATGCAATAACATATATCAGTATAAATGTTCATTGATACTTCAGTATAAAACACTCCTTGACATAAGAATGCAAACAACCACTCACCTCTCACTGCGTCTTGCACACTAATGACAACCAAACACTATCAACTCCCTACAAGTGATCCACCAGAACTTCCCCTTCCACCTCTGGAAGTTCACTACCCTGATCTCTTCAGGTTCTTCCGGGCTTCACTACCAGGATCCTCTGCAGCTCCTCCAGGCTGCTATCATGAAGTTTCCTTGAGCAACTACGGTGCTTCACCCTTCTGCTAGGTTCCTCCACACAGCTCTCTTGGCTGCTACACCATGAAGTTTCCTCGAGCAACTATGGTGCTTCTCCACCTCCACAGAAGCATGTGACACACCTCTTCACTGCTTCTCCTCACAGCTCGAGGTCCTCTGCTTCACTACCTTGGAGTCTCATCAATTACCTCATCTAGGCTGGCTTCGAAGTTCTCAGCAACTTCTTCCCCAGAGACAAACCTGCAACCCATCGACACTCCAATAAAATGTTTCCCCTTCAACACATAAACAAAAATTCACACAATATGTTTGTCTCCAACCTCTATCTGTCCTCTACATACAGTGAGAGTGGACTCCCACGTTTTGGGCGGGTCTATACTCCACCTCGCCTGGCGGCGGTCCTCACTCGCTGGGAGGGTCTTCCGCCGTCAGGAGCCGGGCTCCCTCAGTCGCCAGTCAGAGCTCAGAGGGGACGGACGTCGCTCCGTGTTCCTCCCTCTTCACTCTCCTATTTCAGGCTTTCTGCCTTATTAAAACATGTCTAACTTATAAATAAACATCGCTACTGTCGCTGGGCACACGACCAACTACAAGCAATCACTATGAACTGGCGTATATCGTGCTTACCACAGATTATAAGGTCGAGGGCGCTTTCCCTCTGACGGCGTCTGGTCAGGGCGCTCCACACAGCCCACGAAAATGCCTCTGAGCAGCTTATTAAACTCTCCTCGCCGTCCAAGACTTGAGACCACAACGTTCTCAGCTCAATTCCACAGCTGGCACGTCTGCACACTTCTCTTCTCTTAGAGATATATCACTAGGGGTTCCCGTCTGACGGGAGCTCAAACGGAGCGCGGCTCTCCCCTGCGATGTCTGGCACTCAAGTGAGGTCAAAGCCCCTCCAGAAGCGAGCCTCACGCCTCCAGCAAAATGTCCACATCTCCTCGCCAGTCATTTATCTGTTTTCTTCTTCATTGCCCATAATCTCAAACTGTTATACATATCCAAGCAACTATTTTACATATGCGTTATCACCTCAATATTTGCTAGACCTTCTAATCAGGTCAGGCTTGATGAATAACTCTCAAGGAGGGAGACTCGTTTCTCCTGCAGGCTGAGATCATAACACCAACCCACAACAGGGTAGGATATTACCATTGACTAGTTGAACTATTTATTGTTCATCCTAGTCCCATTATTATCATAGTCTAGTTGTTCTATATTGAACAACCAAGCACCATTAATGAATGGTCCAAACCCTATTTTGGGTGTAATTTTTATCAACTCGAGTTGAGTTGTATATATAATAATTTACTTATGATCATTACACCTTTGAGTGATTAATTAGTGTCTATACCATCCTAGGGTGATATAGAAGAGCTAACGTAAAGGTACTTCCAGTGACACTGGTTTATCACTCAAATCATTAGTGTGTATGATTGTATATATATAATGTGTATTAATTTTAAGTGGTAACCTCTAGTAGAGGTAGGATTACAGCCTAGTGAGTGCAGAAATTTTACCCTAGGCTACCATTAGAGCTTGTTCAGTATTATGAGCAGCCCAAGTACAAGCCCCACATGGCTTCACCAACTAGCCAGTATGGATAATGCAGGGAGAATGAAAAGAACCCTTGCAGGTCTTAAAGGCCACTTAACAAGACAGATCAAGAAATGTGAAGATTTGTCATAACAATCTCAAGTTGATTATGCTGACCTGGAAAGCTATTATCAAGCAGCTGCAGGTAAATTTGAGCAAATCAAATGCCGAATAGCAACAAATGTGGCTGAACTGGCCAACACCAATTTATCAGAAACAGAAATAGACGACATTATGGTTGATCTTGCGAATTATGAAGATCACACTCAGGCCACGTTACAGCCTTATGTCAAATTAATTGCCCAGAACAAGGCAACAACAACAACAGTTGCATCTAATACGAGTCAAGCAGAAGCTCGACTCCCTCCAATTAATTTACCCACTTTCTCAGGAAAAGATGAGGAAGATTGGGACGAATTTTGGAACCAATTCGTTGACCTTGTGGACTCAAAACAATCTTTACCAAAGAGTAGTAAATTCTCTTATTTGCAAGGCCAATTATCAGGTGAGGCTAAAACAGTAGTATCCCATCTGAGATTAACTAATGACGGCTATGATCTGGCAGTAAAACTCCTCAAGGATAATTATGCTGATCCAGAAGTAAGAACATCACATTTAGTTCATGAGCTGTTGCATTTACCCCCCACCGGAGGCTTCAGCTGATTCACTCCAAGTCTTCAAGCTGGAGGTAGAATCATTGATCAATGCCCTCAGCCTGACAGCAGATACAAACGGGGCTGAGTGGGTCTTGAAAATAATTGTCCAGGAGAAAATACCTAGGGACATATTGAGACAAATGAGTGCTCATTACAATAAAAGCATCTTATCCATGAATGAAATATCACAGGGTTTAAAGTCAGTAGTTCATCAATTACGAACACATGACAAATTAAAACCACCAAGTAAACCCTCAGAAACCAATAATAGTAAACCACAGAGTACCAAAGGTACTCCAAATCAATCTAGACAATATAATTCAACACCAAAGTGGAACAGTAGCAGTGTGGGCGTATATGCAGTGGGACCCTCCAAGCCTATAGTTACTGTGTCACCCAAGAACGTGACACCAAAGGGTACTGGAAGCTATGGAACATACTCAGTATTTTAACTAGAAACAAATGGTTGATTGAAAATGAAGTATTTAAGGTTATTATCTAATCAATTATGTGTTTGCATCATTTTTATCGTATATTTAATGAATTATTAACAATAAACTGAAAATTCACAAAAACGTGGAAAATCGGCAAAATATTGCCTAATTCGATGATATTTTGTTTAAATCACATAAAGGAAAAGGAGATGATAAACGTCAAAATATTGCTAAATTCCATGATTTTCCGTACGAAACAAAATGCAAGAAAACTTGATTAAAATGCAATATTATGCGAAATTCTGATATATGAAGGAAAAATCACATATCGTGATACTACATGAAATAGTATAGATATATTGGTAAAAATGACTATATTTACGTAATATCAAACTACATGAAAAACGTAAAAAAAGTCACTTTTTAACCATATTTGAGGATTTTAACTTCAAATCATAGAGCGAGGTTTCGTATTATTTAGATCCAATAAAAGTCATATGACAATGTTGTTTCCAATACAAATGATAAAAATCAATGTGTTTTCGTTAGAATTAACTAAAATGTTCCTGATTTTGCGTTTATATTACCGATGGAAGATGTACATGAAAACATCTCTATTCCGGCTGAAACGTCGATATATGCAATAAAAACAGAATTTCTCCCCTTTACCCCCCTCCCCTTATCTTACTCAGTATTTTAACGAGAAACAAATAGTTGATTGAAAATGAAGTATATAAGGTTATTATCTAATCAATTATGTGTTTGCATCATTTTTATCGTATATATAATGAATTAATACCCATAAACTGAAAATTCACAAAAACGTGGAAAAACGGCAAAATATTGCCTAATTCGATGATATTTTGTTTAAATCTCATAGAGGAAATGGGGATGATAAACGTCAAAATATTGCTAAATTCGATGATTTTTCGAACGAAACAAAATGCAAGAAAACTTGCTTAAAATGCAATATTATGCGAAATTCTGAGATTTGAAGGCCAAATCACATATCGTCATACTACATGAAATCGTATCGAAATATTGGTAAAAATGAATGTATTTACGTAATATCAAACTACATGAAAAACGTGAAAAAAGTCACTATTTAACCATATTTGAGGATTTTAACTTCAAATCATAGAGCGAGGTTTCGTATTATTTAGATCCAAGAAAAGACATATGACAATGTGTCCAATACAAATGATAAAAATCAATATGTTTTCATTAGAATTAACTAAAATGTTCCTGATTTTCCGTTTATATTACCGATTGAAAGATATACACGTAAAACCTGCTCTATTCCGGCTGAAACGTCGATATATGCAATAAAAATCGTAAATTCTCCCCTTTTCAATATCCTACTCAGTATTTTAACGAGAAACAATATGATTGATTGAAAATGAAGTATTTAAGGTTAATTATCTAATCAATTAAGTGTTTGCATCATTTTTATCGTATATATAATGAATTAATAACAATAAACTGAAAATTCACATAAACGTGAAAAAACGGCAAAATATTGCCTAATTCGATTGATATTTTGTTTAAAATATCATAGAGGAAAAGGGGATGATAAACGTCAAAATATTGCTAAATTCGATGATTTTTCGGTACTAAACAAAATGCAAGAAAACTTGCCTTAAAATGCAATTATTATGCGACAATTCTGAGATTTGAATGCCAATTCACATATCTGTGATACTACATGAAATAGTATCGAAATATTGGTAAAAATGAATATATTTACGTAATATTCAAACTACATGATTAAACGTGAAAAAAGTCACTATTTTACCATATTTGAGGATTTTAACTTCAAATCATAGAGCGAGGTTTCGTATTATTTAGATCCAAGAAAAGACATATGAGAATGGTGTTTCCAATACAAAGGATAAAAAACAATGTGTTTTCATTAGAATTATTTAAAATGTTCTTGATTTTCCGTTTATATTACCGATGGAAGATATACACGTAAAACCGCTCTAATCCGGCTGAAACGTCGATATATGCAATAAAAACCGAACTTCTCCAATTTTCAATATCTTACTCAGTATTTTAACGAGAAACAAATAGATGATTTAAAATGAAGTATTTAAGGTTATTATCTAATCAATTATGTGTTTGCATCATTTTTATCGTATATTTAATGAATTTATACCCATAGATATTATAATATCGTGACGTTTCAGCCGGAATAGAGCGGTTTTCGTGTACATCTTTCATCGGTAATATAAACGGAAAATCAGGAACATTTTACTTAATTCTAATGGAAAGGTAAGGGATAGACTGAAAATTCACAAAAACGTGGAAAAACGGCAAAATATTTCCTAATTCGATGATATTTTTTTTAAATCACATAAAGGAAAAGGAGATAATAAACGTCAAAATATTGCTATATTCGATGATTTTTCGTACGAAACAAAATGCAAGAAACTGCTTAAAATGCAACTATTATGCGAAATTCTGAGATTTGAATGCCAACTCAAATATCGTGATACTACATGAAATAGTATCGAAATATTGGTAAAAATGAAAATATTTACGTAATATCAAACTACATGAAAAACGTGAAAAAAGTCACTATTTTACCATATTTGAGGATTTTTACTTCATATCATAGAGCGAGGTTTCGTATTATTTAGATCCAAGAAAAGACATATGACAATGTTGTTTCTAATAAAAATGATAAAAATCAATGAGTTTTCATTAGAATTAACTAAAGTGTTCCTGATTTTCCGTTTATATTACGGATGGAAGATGTACACGTAAAATCCGCTCTAATCCGGCTGAAACGTCGATATATGCAATAAAAACCGAACATTCTCCCCATTTCAATATCCTACTCAGTATTTTAACGAGAAACAAATGGTTGAATTGAAAATAAAGTATTTAAGGTTAATTTCTAATCAATTATCTGTTTGCATCATTTTTATCGTATATATAATGAATTAATAACAATAAACTGAAAATTCAGAAAAACGTGGAAAAACGGCAAAATATTGCCTAATTCGATGATAGTTTAAATAACATAAAGGAAAAAGGGATGATAAACGTCAAAATATTGCTAAATTCGATGATTTTTGGTACAAAACAAAATGCAAGAAAACTTGCTAGCATTATTATGCGAAATTCTGAGATTTGAAGGCCAAATCACATATCTTGATACTACATGAAATAGTATCGAAATATTGGTAAAATTAATATATTTTCCGTAATATTAAACTACATGAAAACCGTGAAAAAAGTCACTATTTAACCATATTTGAGGATTTTTACTTCAAATCATAGATCGAGGTTTCGTATTATTTAGATCCAAGAAAATACATATGACAATGTTGTTTCCAATACAAATGATAAAAACCAATGGAATTAACTAAAATGTTTCTGATTTTCCGTTTATATTACCGATGGAAGATGTACATGTAAAACCGTTCTATTCCGGCTGAAACGTCGATATATGCAATAAAAACAGAACTTCTCCCTTTTTAATATCTTACTCAGTATTTTAACGAGAATAATATAGTTGATTGAAAATGAAGTATTTAAGGTTATTATCTAATCAATTATGTGTTTGCATCATTTTTATCGTATATATAATGAATTAATACCCATAAACTGAAAATTCACAAAAACGTAGAAAAACGGCAAAATATTGCCTAATTCGATGATATTTTGTTTAAATCACATAAAGGAAAAGGAGATGATAAACGTCAAAATATTGCTAAATTCCATGATTTTCCGTACGAAACAAAATGCAAGAAAACTTGATTAAAATGCAATATTATGCGAAATTCTGATATATGAAGGAAAAATCACATATCGTGATACTACATGAAATAGTATCGATATATTGGTAAAAATGACTATATTTACGTAATATCAAACTACATGATAAACGTAAAAAAAGTCACTTTTTAACCATATTTGAGGATTTTAACTTCAAATCATAGAGCGAGGTTTCGTATTATTTAGATCCAATAAAAGACATATGACAATGTTGTTTCCAATACAAATGATAAAAATCAATGTGTTTTCGTTAGAATTAACTAAAATGTTCCTGATTTTGCGTTTATATTACCGATGGAAGATGTACATGAAAACATCTCTATTCCGGCTGAAACGTCGATATATGCAATAAAAACAGAATTTCTCCCCTTTACCCCCCTCCCCTTATCTTACTCAGTATTTTAACGAGAAACAAATAGTTGATTGAAAATGAAGTATATAAGGTTATTATCTAATCAATTATGTGTTTGCATCATTTTTATCGTATATATAATGAATTAATACCCATAAACTGAACTGAAAATTCACAAAAACGTGGAAAAACGGCAAAATATTGCCTAATTCGATGATATTTTGTTTAAATCTCATAGAGGAAATGGGGATGATAAACGTCAAAATATTGCTAAATTCGATGATTTTTCGAACGAAACAAAATGCAAGAAAACTTGCTTAAAATGCAATATTATGCGAAATTCTGAGATTTGAAGGCCAAATCACATATCGTCATACTACATGAAATCGTATCGAAATATTGGTAAAAATGAATGTATTTACGTAATATCAAACTACATGAAAAACGTGAAAAAAGTCACTATTTAACCATATTTGAGGATTTTAACTTCAAATCATAGAGCGAGGTTTCGTATTATTTAGATCCAAGAAAAGACATATGACAATGTGTCCAATACAAATGATAAAAATCAATATGTTTTCATTAGAATTAACTAAAATGTTCCTGATTTTCCGTTTATATTACCGATGAAAGATATACACGAAAACCGCTCTATTCCGGCTGAAACGTCGATATATGCAATAAAAATAGTACTTCTCCCCTTTTTAATATCTTACTCAGTATTTTAACGAGAAACATATAGTTGATTGAAAATGAAGTATTTAAGGTTATTATCTAATCAATTATGTGTTTGCATCATTTTTATCGTATATATAATGAATTAATAACAATAAACTGAAAATTCACATAAACGTGGAAAAACGGCAAAATATTGCCAAATTCGATGATATTTTGTTTAAATCTCATAGAGGAAAAGGGGATGATAAACGTCAAAATATTGCTAAATTCGATGATTTTTCGTACGAAACAAAATGCAAGAAAACTTGCTTAAAATGCAATATTATGCGACATTCTGAGATTTGAAGGCCAAATCACATATTGTGATACTACATGAAATAGTATCGAAATATTGGTAAAAATGAATATATTTACGTAATATCAAACTAAATGATTAACGTGAAAAAATCACTATTTTACCATATTTGAGGATTTTAACTTCAAATCATAGAGCGAGGTTTCGTATTATTTAGATCCAAGAAAAGACATATGAGAATGGTGTTTCCAATACAAAGGATAAAAAACAATGTGTTTTCATTAGAATTAACTAAAATGTTCTTGATTTTCCGTTTATATTACCGATGGAAGATATACACGTAAAACCGCTCTAATCCGGCTGAAACGTCGATATATGCAATAAAAACCGAACTTCTCCAATTTTCAATATCTTACTCAGTATTTTAACGAGAAACAAATAGATGATTTAAAATGAAGTATTTAAGGTTATTATCTAATCAATTATGTGTTTGCATCATTTTTATCGTATATTTAATGAATTTATACCCATAGATATTATAATATCGTGACGTTTCAGCCGGAATAGAGCGGTTTTCGTGTACATCTTTCATCGGTAATATAAACGGAAAATCAGGAACATTTTACTTAATTCTAATGGAAAGGTAAGGGATAGACTGAAAATTCACAAAAACGTGGAAAAACGGCAAAATATTTCCTAATTCGATGATATTTTTTTTAAATCACATAAAGGAAAAGGAGATAATAAACGTCAAAATATTGCTATATTCGATGATTTTTCGTACGAAACAAAATGCAAGAAAACTTGCTTAAAATGCAACATTATGCGAAATTCTGAGATTTGAATGCCAACTCAAATATCGTGATACTACATGAAATAGTATCGAAATATTGGTAAAAATGAATATATTTACGTAATATCAAACTACATGAAAAACGTGAAAAAAGTCACTATTTTACCATATTTGAGGATTTTTACTTCATATCATAGAGCGAGGTTTCGTATTATTTAGATCCAAGAAAAGACATATGAGAATGTTGTTTATAATAAAAATGATAAAAATCAATGAGTTTTCATTAGAATTAACTAAAGTGTTCCTGATTTTCCGTTTATATTACGGATGGAAGATGTACACGTAAAACCGCTCTAATCCGGCTGAAACGTCGATATATGCAATAAAAACCGAACTTCTCCCCATTTCAATATCCTACTCAGTATTTTAACGAGAAACAAATGGTTGAATAAAAATAAAGTATTTAAGGTTAATTTCTAATCAATTATCTGTTTGCATCATTTTTATCGTATATATAATGAATTAATAACAATAAACTGAAAATTCAGAAAAACGTGGAAAAACGGCAAAATATTGCCTAATTCGATGATAGTTTAAATAACATAAAGGAAAAAGGGATGATAAACGTCAAAATATTGCTAAATTCGATGATTTTTGGTACAAAACAAAATGCAAGAAAACTTGCTAGCATTATTATGCGAAATTCTGAGATTTGAAGGCCAAATCACATATCTTGATACTACATGAAATAGTATCGAAATATTGGTAAAATTAATATATTTTCCGTAATATTAAACTACATGAAAACCGTGAAAAAAGTCACTATTTAACCATATTTGAGGATTTTTACTTCAAATCATAGATCGAGGTTTCGTATTATTTAGATCCAAGAAAATACATATGACAATGTTGTTTCCAATACAAATGATAAAAACCAATGGAATTAACTAAAATGTTTCTGATTTTCCGTTTATATTACCGATGGAAGATGTACATGTAAAACCGTTCTATTCCGGCTGAAACGTCGATATATGCAATAAAAACAGAACTTCTCCCTTTTTAATATCTTACTCAGTATTTTAACGAGAATAATATAGTTGATTGAAAATGAAGTATTTAAGGTTATTATCTAATCAATTATGTGTTTGCATCATTTTTATCGTATATATAATGAATTAATACCCATAAACTGAAAATTCACAAAAACGTAGAAAAACGGCAAAATATTGCCTAATTCGATGATATTTTGTTTAAATCACATAAAGGAAAAGGAGATGATAAACGTCAAAATATTGCTAAATTCCATGATTTTCCGTACGAAACAAAATGCAAGAAAACTTGATTAAAATGCAATATTATGCGAAATTCTGATATATGAAGGAAAAATCACATATCGTGATACTACATGAAATAGTATCGATATATTGGTAAAAATGACTATATTTACGTAATATCAAACTACATGAAAAACGTAAAAAAAGTCACTTTTTAACCATATTTGAGGATTTTAACTTCAAATCATAGAGCGAGGTTTCGTATTATTTAGATCCAATAAAAGACATATGACAATGTTGTTTCCAATACAAATGATAAAAATCAATGTGTTTTCGTTAGAATTAACTAAAATGTTCCTGATTTTGCGTTTATATTACCGATGGAAGATGTACATGAAAACATCTCTATTCCGGCTGAAACGTCGATATATGCAATAAAAACAGAATTTCTCCCCTTTACCCCCCCTCCCCTTATCTTACTCAGTATTTTAACGAGAAACAAATAGTTGATTGAAAATGAAGTATATAAGGTTATTATCTAATCAATTATGTGTTTGCATCATTTTTATCGTATATATAATGAATTAATACCCATAAACTGAAAATTCACAAAAACGTGGAAAAACGGCAAAATATTGCCTAATTCGATGATATTTTGTTTAAATCTCATAGAGGAAATGGGGATGATAAACGTCAAAATATTGCTAAATTCGATGATTTTTCGTACGAAACAAAATGCAAGAAAACTTGCTTAAAATGCAATATTATGCGAAATTCTGAGATTTGAAGGCCAAATCACATATCGTCATACTACATGAAATCGTATCGAAATATTGGTAAAAATGAATGTATTTACGTAATATCAAACTACATGAAAAACGTGAAAAAAGTCACTATTTAACCATATTTGAGGATTTTAACTTCAAATCATAGAGCGAGGTTTCGTATTATTTAGATCCAAGAAAAGACATATGACAATGTGTCCAATACAAATGATAAAAATCAATATGTTTTCATTAGAATTAACTAAAATGTTCCTGATTTTCCGTTTATATTACCGATGAAAGATATACACGAAAACCGCTCTATTCCGGCTGAAACGTCGATATATGCAATAAAAATAGTACTTCTCACCTTTTTAATATCTTACTCAGTATTTTAACGAGAAACATATAGTTGATTGAAAATGAAGTATTTAAGGTTATTATCTAATCAATTATGTGTTTGCATCATTTTTATCGTATATATAATGAATATAAATATATAATGAATTTATACCCATAAACTGAAAATTCACAAGAACGTGGAAAAACGGCAAAATATTGCCTAATTCGATGATATTTTGTTTAAATCACATAGAGGAAAAGGGGATGATAAACGTCAAAATATTGCTATATTCGATGATTTTTCGTACAAAACAAAATGCAAGAAAACTTGCTTAAAATGCAATATTATGCGAAATTCTGAGATTTGAAGGCCAAATCACACATCGTGATACTACATGAAATAGTATCGAAATATTGGTAGAAATGAAGATATTTACGTAATATCAAACTACATGATTAACGTGAAAAAGTCACAATTTTACCAAATTTGAGGATTTTAACTTCAAATCATAGAGCGAGGTTTCGTATTATTTAGATCCAATAAAAGACATATGACAATGTTGTTTCCAATACAAATGATAAAAAACAATGTGTTTTCATTAGAATTAACTAAAATGTTCCTGATTTTCCGTTTATATTACCGATGGAAGATGTACACGTAAAACCGCTCTAATCCGGCTGAAACGTCGATATATGCAATAAAAACCGAACTTCTCCCCTTTTCAATATCCTACTCAGTATTTTAACGAGAAACAAATGGTTGATTGAAAATAAAGTATTTAAGGTTAATTTCTAATAAATTATGCGTTTGCATCATTTTTATCGTATATTTAATGAATTAATAACAATAAACTGAAAATTCACAAAAACGTGGAAAAACGGCAAAATATTGCCTAATTCGATGATATTTTGTTTAAATCACATAAGGAAAAGGGGATGATGAACGTGAAAATATTGCTATATTCGATAATTTTTCGCACGAAACAAAATGCAAGAAAACTTGCTTAAAATGCAATTTTATGCGAAATTCTGAGATTTGAAGGAAAAATCACATATCGTGATACTACATGAAATGGTATCGAAATATTGGTAAAAATGAATATATTTACGTAGTATTAAACTACATGAAAAACGTGAAAAAGTCACTATTTAACCATACTTGAGGATTTTAATTTCAAATCATAGAGCGAGGTTTCGTATTATTTAGATCCAAGAAAATACATATGACAATGTTGTTTCCAATACAAATGATAAAAATCAATGTGTTTTCATTAGAATTACCTAAAATGTTCCTGATTTTCCGTTTATATTACCGATGGAAGATGTACACGAAAACCGCTCAATTCCGGCTGAAACGTCGATATATGCAACAAAAACGGAAATTCTCCCCTTTTCAATATCCTATTCAGTATTTTAACAAGATACAAATGGTTGATTGAAAATGAAGTATTTAAGGTTATTATCTAATCAATTATGTGTTTGCATCATTTTTATCGTATATATAATGAATAATTAACAATAAGCTGAAAATTCACAAAAACGTGGAAAAACGGAAAAATATTGCCTAATTCGATGATATTTTGTTTAAATAACATAAAGGAAAAGTTAAATAACGTTTATCAAAACCATTTTGATAAACGTCAAAATATTGCTAAATTCGCTGATTTTTCGTACGAAGCAAAATGCAAGAAAACTTACTTAAAATGCATTATTATGCGAAATTCTGAGATTTGAAGGCCAAATCACATATCGTGATACTACATGAAATAGTATCGAAATATTGGTAAAAATGAATATATATACGTAATATCAAACTACATGAAAAACGTGAAAAATGTCACTATATAACCATATTTGAGGATTTTAACTTCAAATCATAGAGCGAGGTTTCATATTATTTAGATCCAAGAAAAGACACATGACAATGTTGTTTCCAATAAAAAGGATAAAAATCAATGTGTTTTCATTAGAATTAACTAAAATGTTCCTGACTTTCCGTTTATATTACCGATGGAAGATGTACACGAAAACATCTCTATTCCGGCTGAAACGTCGATATATGCAATAAAAACAGAACTTCTCCCCTTTTCAATATCTTACTCAGTATTTTAACGAGAAACAAATAAATGATAGAAAATGAAGTATTTAAGGTTTTTATCTAATCAATTATGTGTTTACATCATTTTTATGTAATATATAATGAATTCATACCCATAGACTGAAAATTCATAAAAACGTGGAAAAACGGCAAAATATTGCCAAATTCGATGATATTTTGTTTAAATCACATAAAGGAAAAGGAGATGATAAACGTCAAAATATTGCTAAATTCGATGATTTTTCGTACGAAACAAAATGCAAGGAAACTTGCTTAAAATACAAAATTATGCGAAATTCTGAGATTTGAAGGCCAACATACATATCGTGATACTACATGAAAAAGTATCGAAATATTGGTAAAAATGTATATATTTACGTAATATCAAACTACATGATTAACGTGAAAAAGTCACTATTTTACCATATTTGAGGATTTTAACTTTAAATTATAGAGCGACGTTGCGTATTATTTAGATCCAAGAAAAGACATATGACAATGTTGTTTCCAATACAAATGATAAAAATCAATGTGTTTTCATTAGAATTAACTAAAATGACTAAAACTAAAATTAACACGTATTCACAGTTTGAAATTACGACATTTTATACAGAAAATAGGCCAATTACTAAAGGTCAGGTCAGGTCAGGTTGTGTCAGGTCAGGTTGAGTCAGGTCAGGTAGCGCCAGATCAGGTTGCGTCAGGTCAGGTTGCGTCAGGTCAGGTTGCGTCAGGTCAGGTTGTGTCAGGTCAGGTTGCGTCAGGTCAGGTAACGTCTGGTCAGGTTGCGTCAGGTCAGTTTGCGTCAGGTCAGGTTGTATCAGGTCAGGTTGCGTCAGGTCAGGTAGCATCAGGTCAGGTTGCGTCAGGTAAGGTTGCGTCAGGTCAGGTTGTGTCAGTTCAGGTTGCGTCAGGTCAGGTAGCGTCAGGTCAGGTCTGGTTGCGTCTGGTTAGGTTGCGTCAGGTCAGGTTGCGTCAGGTCAGGTTGCGTCAGGTCAGGTTGCGTCAGGTTAGGTTGCGTCAGGTCAGGAAGGGTCAGGTTAAGTTGCTTCAGGTCAGGTTGCGTCAGGTCAGGTTGTGTCAGGTCAGGTTGCGTCAGGTCAGGTAGCGTCAGGTCAGGTAGCGTGAGGCCAGGTCAGGTAGGGGTAGGTCAGGTAGCGTCAGGTCAGGTTGCGTCAGGTCAGGTAGCGTCAGGTCAGGTCAGGTTGCGTTTGGTTAGGTTGCGTCAAGCCAGGTTGCGTCAGGTCAGGTTGCGTCAGATCAGGTTGAGTCAGGTCAGGTAGCGTCAGGTCAGGTTGCATCAGGTCAGGTCAGGTAGTGTCAGGTAAGGTTGTATCAGGTCAGGTTGCGTCAGGTCAGGTTGCGTCAGGTAAGGTTGCGTTAGGTTCGATGTCATTACCTAAACCATGACTGACATATGAAGGTGATAGTATCTGTGTTCCAGTAACATGTGTGAGAGAATCCTTGTGAACCACATTTATTCCTGATAGTCTGTACGTACCAGAAATATCGAAGTTTAACAGTTTTATGATATATAATGAAATAAAGAGAAAGATATGTATAGAGAGAGGAAGACATGGAGACAGAGAGAGTAAGCCACACAAGCACACATATACTCAAACTGAGACAAATATGAAAGTTTTACGTGTTCATTGTTGACTCAAAATCCGGAATTCTAGGTTCGATTACCAGTGGCTGCAGAAATGGCTTGGACACATTTCCTCTCACCTAATGCATCTGTTCACCTAGCAGTAAATATGAACCCAGTACTTAGTCAGCATGTTGTGGGGTTGTATCGTGGGGTAGGGTAGTAATTGGTCCTACTAAGCCGTTCACGACATAAAATGTTTGGGCACATTTCCTCTCATTAAATGCATCTGTTCACCTAGCAGTAAATTGGTAGCCAGGAGTTAGTCAGCATGTTGTGAACTGGTATCATGGGAGAGCGAGAGAGGCAGAAATACAGAGAAAGAAACAGGCATAACATACAAAATCAGAAAGAGAACAGAAGAGAGAAAGATCAGAGGAAGATGAGAGAGAGAGACAGCGAGAGAACGGCAACAGCCTGTTTGTATAAATTAGCTGTCCTCACTCCTACTCTGCAGATGAGGAGAAAAAACTCTTACAATGTTGATTGCCCTTTTTTTCTAACTAATAGCTTACCACAATTCCTACAACTTCTCTCACAAAGTGAAAATAGTCCCTTTCAGTACCATAAAAGTTAGTAAATTATTAACCTTCATGAGTCAAAAAAACACTTGAGTCTCTCTCTTTAAATTTTACTTCCGTGTATATTAATTTAAATGTCGAAAAATGCCCTCAATATTGTCTAATATTGAGGGCAGTTACTTAGTAACTGCCCTCAATAACTTAGACAATATTGTCTAATATTGTCTAAGTTATCAACGTGTTGGTCTCCTTCTGGGCTTCACACTCCCCCTTCAGCTTCCAGTCAAGACGTCATCCTCCTTCTCCTCCCCAAATAGCCCAAACAAAAACCCATCCACGCCAGGCAAATTTACGTCGGAGCTTTACCCTGTTTATTAACGCCCAAATACAATAATTACAGATATTATTTACTCAAACGTATCAAAGTTAACTGTTGCAGCCAAATATATATTTTGTTCAGCTGGAATATTGGAGCATTAAACCTCCGACGACATGTTACCAAATTACTCAATATAAATATAAGAACCAGCTTTGGAAAACTTGGCGACCCCAGAATGGCCTAGTCGGATGGGAATCTGTTCTCATGAGAACTGACGTGTGTTCGAGTCTGTCAAAACGGTGTAACTACAGGGCACAGATTTGTGTATGTCCCGTCCTGTAGCTGCGTCCGTCCACCTCGACTATGAGGTCTCTGGGTAGCTAAAACTTGACCTGACCTGACCTGACCCTGGGATGTGGGGAAGGGTGGAAGTCCGGGGGCCCACGGACCCACACCTGGACCCGAGTTAGATTAGGTAAGGCGAGGTCAGGTCGTGTCGGGTCAGGTCGTGTCTATATAATAAAATAAATAATATGTATACATCTAATGTCTGTAATCTAATATCTAATGTAATGTAATGTAATGTAATATGTAATGTAATATCTAATGTAATGTAATGTAATGTAATGTAATATGTAATGTAATGTAATATGTAACATGTAGTGTAATATGTAACATGTAATGTAATATGTAATGTAATATGTAATATGTAATGTAATGTAATATGTAATGTAATGTAATATGTAATGTAATGTAATATGTAATGTAATATAATGTAATGTAATATGTAATGTAATAATGTAATGTAATGTAATGTAATATGTAATGTAATGTAATGTATATCTAATGTAATGTATATCTAATGTAATATATATGTAATGTCTTTATAATAAAATAAATAATATGTCTATATCTAGTGTCTGTAACCTAATATCTAATGTAATGTAATGTAATATCTAATGTATTCTGTATATCTAATGTAATCTGTATATCTAATGTTATGTATAAATAATATAAATATGTATTAAATAAATAATAAAAAAATAAAAATATAATAAATAAAAATGAATAAATAAAAATGAATAAATAAAGCGCCGAATGAATCGCCGAATGAATCGTAAATCGTCGGGTAAATCGTCGCATAATTTTTACCCGTGTAAAAACGGGTAAACCAGACAGGTAAACCCGACGGGGTTTACCCGTCGTGTAAGTCGTCGAATAAATTAAATAAAATAGTCGAAAATCTGTTCACATGATAACTGACGTGTAAACTGTAAACTAAACACGTCGGGTAAACCGTCATTGTAAACCGTCGGGTAAACTGTGAGAGTAAAGCGTCGGGTAAACCGTCGGGTAAACCGTCGGGTAAACTGTCAGGGTAAAGCGTCGGGTAAACGTCGGATAAACTATCAGGGTAAACCGTCGCGTAAACCGTCGGGTAAACCGTCGGGTAAACGTCGGATAAAGCGTCGGGTAAAGCGTGAAAGACCCCTGCCAGTGTGTTGCTGGAGACCCCTGCCAGTGTGTTTCGATAGATAATTTATAATATATAAATTAGCGGTTATAATTGAGCGGTTTTACGTGTACATCTTCCATAGGTAATATAAACGGAAAATCAAGAACATTTTAGTTAATTCTAATGAAAACACTCTGGTTTTTATCATTTGTATTGGAAACAACATTGTCATATGTCTTTTCTTGGATCTAAATAATACGAAACCTCGCTCTATGATTTGAAGTTAAAATCCTCAAATATGGTATAATAGTGACTTTTTTCACGTTTTTCATGTAGTTTGATATTACGTAAATATATTCATTTTTCCCAAAATTTCGATACTATTTCATGTAGTATCACGATATGTGAGTTGGCCTTCAAATATCAGAATTTCGCATAATATTGCATTTTAAGCAAGTTTTCTTGCATTTTGTTTCGTACGAAAAATCATCATATTTAGCAATATTTTGACGTTTATCATCCCCTTTTCCTTTATGTGATTTAAACAAAATATCATCGAATTAGGCAATATTATGCCGTTTTTCCACGTTTTTGTGAATTTTCAGTTTATTGGTATTAATTCATTATATATACGAAAAAAATGATGCAAACACATCATTGATTAGATAATAACCTTAAATACTTCATTTTCAATCAACTATTTGTTTCTCGTTAAAATACTAAGTAAGATAATGAAAAGGGGAGAAGTTCTGCTTTTATTGCATATATCGACGTTTCAGCCGGAATTGAGCGGTTTTCGTGTACATCTTCCATCGGTAATATAAACGAAAAATCAGGAACATTTTAGTTAATTCTAATGAAAACACATTGTTTTTTATCATTTGTATTGGAAACACCATTTTCATATGTCTTTTCTTGGATCTAAATAATACGAAACCTCGCTCTATGATTTGAAGTTAAAATCCTCAAATATGGTAAAATAGTGACTTTTTCACGTTAATCATGTAGTTTGATATTACGTAAATATATTCATTTTTACCAATATTTCGATACTATTTCATGTAGTATAACAATATGTGATTTGGCCTTCAAATCTTAGAATGTCGTATAATATTGCATTTAAAGCAAGTTTTTTTGCATTTTGTTTCGTACGAAAAATCATCGAATTTAGCAATATTTTGACGTTTATTATCTCCTTTTCCTTTATGTGATTTAAACAAAATATCATCGAATTAGGCAATATTTTGCCGTTTTTCCACGTTTTTGTGAATTTTCAGTTTATTGTTATTAATTCATTAAATATACGATAAAAATGATGCAAACACATAATTGATTAGATAATAACCTTAAATACTTCATTTTCAATCATCTATTTGTTTCTCGTTAAAATGCTGAGTAAGATATTGAAAAGGGGAGAAGTTCGGTTTTTTATTGCATATATCGACGTTTCAGCCGGATTAGAGCGGTTTTACGTGTACATCTTCCATCGGTAAAATAAACGGAAAATCAAGGACATTTTAGTTAATTCTAATGAAAACACATTGCTTTTTATAATTTGTATTGGAAACACCATTCTCATATGTCTTTTCTTGGATCTAAATAATACGAAACCTCGCTCTATGATTTGAAGTTAAAATCATCAAATATGGTAAAATAGTGACTTTTTCACGTTAATCATTTAGTTTGATATTACGTAATTATATTCATTTTTACCAATATTTCGATACTATTTCATGTAGTATCACAAAATGTTGACCAGACCACACACTAGAAATTGAAGGGACGACGACGTTTCGGTCCGTCCTGGACCATTCTCAAGTCGATTGTGATGAGGACAGGTAAGGACAGGCATTAAATAGGCAAGAGAGAGCTGAGGAGGAAAGTCTGGTGTAGGGGATAGTAGTAATGAGAACTGCAGCAGGCCTATTGGCCCATACGAGGCAGCTCCTATTATAACCACCGAAGGAGATAGTAATAGGAATAAGAAGAGGATAGCAAGGGAGCGTAGAAGACAATCTAACAGAAAAAGGGAGAAGAGAGAAAGAAAGGGAAAGAGAAAGAAAGAAATGGAAGGGGGAAATCTTATGTTAAGTCACGTTTGTTAGAAAGATTAGAGCATTTGAGTATATACTGTGAAAGGGAAGAGTCCACAGCAACAAAGCCAGTACTCAAGTTCATGTTGGGTACATTGTTAATAAGAGCCGATTCTACAAGACGGCGTCTGTGTAGAGTAGAGGCAGGAAAGATTATTTTGGAGGAAGACCAATCAATGGGATGATTAGAATCCCTCACATGGCAGAAGAGAGCATTGTTAGTGTCTGCAGACATAACACTTCTCTTGTGTTCTTTAAGTCTGTCATTCAGTGTACGGCCAGTTTCGCCAAAGTATTGGAGAGGACAAGATGAACAGGAAATAGAGTAGACACCAGCAGCATTAGAAGCAGAAGGAGCAGTATGAACTAGATTGCTACGAAGTGTGTTAGTTTGTCGAAAGGCGAGTTTAATGTCAAGAGGACGAAAGGTATTGGTAAAAGTTTTGAGTTCAGATATGAAGGGAAGGCATAGTACAGTGCTACTAGTGTTGGAAGCAGGTTTAGGATGAAAGAAATTTCGTTTAGCTTGATAATGGGCACAGTTGATGAAATGCAAAGGATAACCAAGGCGAGAGAATGATTTGTAGATAAAGGCAATTTCAGAATCAAGAAACTGAGGGTCGCTGATGCGTAGAGCGCGGAGGAAGAGGGAGACGAGGACACTTTTCTTAACAGAAAGAGGATGGTAGGAAAAGAAGTGAATGTACATGCCACTATGCATGGGTTTACGGTAGACAGAGAAACAGAACCCAGACACAGAGCTGTGAACATGAACATCAAGAAAAGGAAGGAGGGAATTAGATTCCCACTCAACTTTGAAATGGATAGAAGGAGCCAGATTGTTAAGAGAGGCGAGGAAAAGCTGGAAAAGATTAAGGTCATGAGGCCATAAAGCAAAAATTTCATATATCTAATGTAATATATATGTAATGTCTATATAATAAAATAAATAATATGTCTATATCTAGTGTCTGTAACCTAATATCTAATGTAATGTAATGTAATATCTAATGTAATCTGTATATCTGTATATCTAATGTAATGTATATATGTATAATGTCTATAAAATAAATAAAAAATAAAAAAATAAAAATATAAGAAATAAAAATGAATAAATAAAAATGTAATAAAAACAGAACTTCTCCCCTTTTCAATATCGTACTCAGTATTTTAACGAGAAACAAATAGTTGATTGAAAATGAAGTATTTAATGTTATTATCTAATCAATTATGTGTTTGCATCATTTTTATCGTATATATAATGAATTAATACCCATAAACTGAAAATTCACAAGAACGTGGAAAAACAGCAAAATATTGCCTAATTCGATGATATTTTGTTTAATTCACATAAAGGAAAAGGGGATGATAAACGTCAAAATATTGCTAAATTCGATGATTTTTCGTATGAAACAAAATGCAAGAATATTGCTTAAAATGCAATATTATGCGAAATTCTGAGATTTGAAGGCCAAATCACATATCGTGATACTACATGAAATAGTATCGAAATATTGGTAAAAATGAATGTATTTACGTAATATCAAACTACATGAAAAACGTGAAAAAACCACTATATACCCATATTTGAGGAATTTTAACTTCAAATCATAGAGCGAGGATTCATATTATTTAGATCCAACAAAAGACATATGACAATGTTGTTTCCAATACAAATGATAAAAACCAATGGAATTAACTAAAATGTTCCTGATTTTCCGTTTATATTACCGATGGAAGATGTACACGTAAAATCGCTCTAATCCGGCTGAAACGTCGATATATGCAATAAAAACCGAACATCTCCCCTTTTCAATATCCTACTCAGTATTTTAACGAGAAACAAATGGTTGATTGAAAATAAAGTATTTAAGGTTAATTTCTAATCAATTATGTGTTTGCATCATTCTTATCGTATATATAATGAATTAATAACAATAAACTGAAAATTCACAAAAACGTGGAAAAACGGCAAAATATTGCCTAATTCGATGATAATTTGTTTAAATCACATAGAGGAAAAGGGGATGATAAACGTCAAAATATTGCTAAATTCGATGATTTTTCGTACAAAACAAAATGCAAGAAAACTTGCTTAAAATGCAATATTATGCGAAATTCTGAGATTTGAAGGCCAAATCACACATCGTGATACTACATGAAATAGTATCGAAATATTGGTAAAAATGAATATATTTACGTAGTATCAAACTACATGATTAACGTGAAAAAGTCACAATTTTACCAAATTTGAGGATTTTAACTTCAAATCATAGAGCGAGGTTTCGTATTATTTAGATCCAATAAAAAACATATGACAATGTTGTTTCCAATACAAATGATAAAAAACAATGTATTTTCATTAGAATTAACTAAAATGTTCTTGATTTTCCGTTTATATTACCGATGGAAGATGTACACGTAAAACCGCTTTAAACCGGCTAAAACGTCGATATATGCAATAAAAACCGAACTTCTCCCCTTTTCAATATCTTACTGAGTATTTTAACGAGAAACAAATAGATGTTTGAAAATGAAGTATTTAAGGTTATTATCTAATCAATTATGTGTTTGCATTATTTTTATCGTATATATAATGAATTAATAACAATAAACTGAAAATTCACAGAAACGTGGAAAAACGGCAAAATATTGCCTAATTCGATGATAATTTGTTTAAATCACATAAAGGAAAAGGGGATGATAAAAGTCAAAATATTGCTGAATTCGATGATTTTTCGTACGAAACAAAATGCAAGAAAACTTGCTTAAAATGCAATATTTTGCGAAATTCTGAGATTTGAAGGCCAAATCACATATCGTGATTCTATATGAAATAGTATCGAAATATTGGTAAAAATGAATATATTTACGTAATATCAAACTACATGAAAACGTGAAAAAAGTCACTTTTTAACCATATTTGAGGATTTTAACTTCAAATCATAGAGCGAGGTTTCGTATTATTTAGATCCAAGAAAAGACATATGACAATGTTGTTTCCAATACAAATGATAAAAATCAATGTGTTTGCATTAGAATTAACTAAAATGTTCCTGATTTTCCGTTTATATTACCGATGGAAGATGTACACGAAAACCGTTCAATTCTGTCTGAAACGTCGATATATGCAATAAAAACCGAACTTCTCCCCTTTTCAATATCCTACTCAGTATTTTAACAAGAAACAAATGGTTGATTGAAAATGAAGTATTTAAGGTTATTATCTAATCAATTATGTGTTTGCATCATTTTTATCCTATATTTAATGAATAATTAACAATAAACTGAAAATTCACAAAAACGTGGAAAAACTACAAAATATTGCCTAATTCGATGATATTTTGCTTAAATACCATAAAGGAAAAGGGGATGATGAACGTCAAAATATTGCTAAATTCGATGATTTTTCGTACGAAACAAAATTCAAGAAAACTTGTTTAAAATGCATTATTATGCGAAATTCTGAGATTTGAAGGCGAAATCACATATCGTGATACTACATGAAATAGTGTCGAAATATTGGTAAAAATGAATATATATACTTAATATCAAACTACATGAAAAACGTGAAAAAAGTCACTATATAATAATATTTGAGGATTTTAACTTCAAATCACAGAGCGAGGTTTCGTATTATTTAGATCCAAGAAAAGACATATGACAATGTTGTTTCCAATAAAAATGATAAAAATCAATGTGTTTTCATTAGAATTAACTAAAATGTTCCTGATTTTCCGTTTATATTACCGATGGAAGATGTACACGAAAACATCTCTATTCCGGCTGAAACGTCGATATATGCAATAATAACAGAACTTCTCACCCTTTTCAATATCTTACTTAGTATTTTAACGAGAAACAAATAGTTGATTGAAAATGAAGTATTTAATGTTATTATCTAATCAATTATGTGTTTGCATCATTTTTATCGTATATATAATGAATTAATACCCATAAACTGAAAATTCACAAAAACGTGGAAAAACAGCAAAATATTGCCTAATTCGATGATATTTTGTTTAATTCACATAAAGGAAAAGTGGATGATAAACGTCAAAATATTGCTAAATTCGATGATTTTTCGTACGAAACAAAATGCAAGAATATTGCTTAAAATGCAATATTATGCGAAATTCTGAGATTTGAAGGCCAAATCACATATCGTGATACTACATGAAATAGTATCGAAATATTGGTAAAAATGAATGTATTTACGTAATATCAAACTACATGAAAAACGTGAAAAAACCACTATATACCCATATTTGAGGAATTTTAACTTCAAATCATAGAGCGAGGATTCATATTATTTAGATCCAAGAAAAGACATGTGACAATGTTGTTTCCAATACAAATGATAAAAACCAATGGAATTAACTAAAATGTTCCTGATTTTCCGTTTATATTACCGATGGAAGATGTACACGTAAAACCGCTCTAATCCGGCTGTAACGTCGATATATGCAATAAAAACCGAACATCTCCCCTTTTCAATATCCTACTCAGTATTTTAACGAGAAACAAATGGTTGATTGAAAATAAAGTATTTAAGGTTAATTTCTAATCAATTATGTGTTTGCATCATTTTTATCGTATATATAATGAATTAATAACAATAAACTGAAAATTCACAAAAACGTGGAAAAACGGCAAAATATTGCCTAATTCGATGATAATTTGTTTAAATCACATACAGGAAAAGGGGATGATAAACGTCAAAATATTGCTATATTCGATGATTTTTCGTACAAAACAAAATGCAAGAAAACTTGCTTAAAATGCAATATTATGCGAAATTCTGAGATTTGAAGGCCAAATCACACATCGTGATACTACATGAAATAGTATCGAAATATTGGTAAAAATGAATATATTTACGTAATATCAAACTACATGATTAACGTGAAAAAGTCACAATTTTACCAAATTTGAGGATTTTAACTTCAAATCATAGAGCGAGGTTTCGTATTATTTAGATCCAATAAAAGACATATGACAATGTTGTTTCCAATACAAATGATAAAAAACAATGTGTTTTCATTAGAATTAACTAAAATGTTCTTGATTTTCCGTTTATATTACCGATGGAAGATGTACACGTAAAACCGCTTTAATCCGGCTAAAACGTCGATATATGCAATAAAAACCGAACTTCTCCCCTTTTCAATATCTTACTGAGTATTTTAACGAGAAACAAATAGATGATTGAAAATGAAGTATTTAAGGTTATTATCTAATCAATTATGTGTTGCATTATTTTTATCGTATATATAATGAATTAATAACAATAAACTGAAAATTCACAGAAACGTGGAAAAACGGCAAAATATTGCCTAATTCGATGATAATTTGTTTAAATCACATAAAGGAAAAGGGGATGATAAACGTCAAAATATTGCTAAATTCGATGATTTTTCGTACGAAACAAAATGCAAGAAAACTTGCTTAAAATGCAATATTTTGCGAAATTCTGAGATTTGAAGTCCAAATCACATATCATGATACTACATGAAATAGTATCGAAATATTGGTAAAAATGAATATATTTACGTAATATCAAACTACATGAAAAACGTGAAAAAAGTCACTTTTTAACCATATTTGAGGATTTTAACTTCAAATCATAGAGCGAGGTTTCGTATTATTTAGATCCAAGAAAAGACATATGACAATGTTGTTTCCAATACAAATGATAAAAATCAATGTGTTTTCATTAGAATTAACTAAAATGTTCCTGATTTTCCGTTTATATTACCGATGGAAGATGTACATGAAAACATCTCTATTCCGGCTGAAACGTCGATATATGCAATAAAAACAGAATTTCTCCCCTTTACCCCCCCTCCCCTTATCTTACTCAGTATTTTAACGAGAAACAAATAGTTGATTGAAAATGAAGTATATAAGGTTATTATCTAATCAATTATGTGTTTGCATCATTTTTATCGTATATATTATGAATTAATACCAATAAACTGAAAATTCACAAAAACGTGGAAAAACGGCAAAATATTGCCTAATTCGATGATATTTTGTTTAAATCTCATAGAGGAAAAGGGGATGATAAACGTCAAAATTTTGCTAAATTCAATGATTTTTCGTACGAACCAAAGGCAAGAAAACTTGCTTAAAATGCAATATTATGCGACATTCTGAGATTTGAAGGCCAAATCACACATTGTGATACTACATGAAATAGTATCGAAATATTGGTAAAAATGAAGATATTTACGTAATATCAAACTAAATGATTAACGTGAAAAAGTCACTATTTTACCATATTTGAGGATTTTAACTTCAAATCATAGAGCGAGGTTTCGTATTATTTAGATCCAAGAAAAGCCATATGAGAATGGTGTTTCCAATACAAATGATAAAAAACAATGTGTTTTCATTAGAATTAACTAAAATGTTCTTGATTTTCCGTTTATATTACCGATGGAAGATGTACACGTAAAACCGCTCTAATCTGGCTAAAACGTCGATATATGCAATAAAAACCGAACTTCTCCCCTTTTCAATATCTTACTGAGTATTTTAACGAGAAACAAATAGATGATTGAAAATGAAGTATTTAAGGTTATTATCTAATCAATTATGTGTTTGCATTATTTTTATCGTATATATAATGAATTAATACCAATACACTGAAAATTCACAAAAAGTGAATTTTCAAACGGCAAAATATTGCCTAATTCGATGATATTTTGTTTAAATCACTTAAAGGAAAAGGGGATGATAAACGTCAAAATATTGCTAAATTCGATGATTTTTCGTACGAAACAAAATGCAAGAAAACTTGCTTAAAATGCAATATTATGCGACATTCTGAGATTTGAAGGCCAAATCACATATTGTGATACTACATGAAATAGTATCGAAATATTGGTAAAAATGAATATATTTACGTAATATTAAACTACATGAAAAACGTGAAAAAAATCACAATTTTACCATATTTGAGGATTTTAGCTTCAAATCATAGAGGGAGGTTTCGTATTATTTAGATCCAAGAAAAGACATATGACAATGTTGTTTCCAATACAAATGATAAAAAACAATGAGTTTATATTAGAATTAACTAAAATGTTCTTGATTTTCCGTTTATATTACCGATGGAAGATGTACACGTAAAACCGCTCTAATCCGCATGAAAAGTCGATATATGCAATAAAAACCGAACTTCTCCCCTTTTCAATATCTTACTCAGTATTTTAAAGAGAAACAAACAGATGATTGAAAATGAAGTATTTAAGGTTATTATCTAATCAATAATGTATTTGCATCATTTTTATCGTATATATAATGAATTAATACCCATAGACTGAAAATTCATAAAAACGTGGAAAAACGGCAAAATATTGCCTAATTCGATGATATTTTGTTTAAATAACATAAAGGAAAAGGGGATGATAAACGTCAAAATATTGCTAAATTCAATGATTTTTCGTATGAAACAAAATGCAAGAAAACTTGCTTAAAATGCATTATTATGCGAAATTCTGAGATTTGTGGGCCAAATCACATATCGTGATACTACATGAAATAGTGTCGAAACATTGGTAAAAATGAATATATATACGTAATATCAAACTACATGAAAAATGTGAAAAAAGTCACTATATAACCATATTTGAGGATTTTAACTTCAAATCATAGAGCGAGGTTTCGTATTATTTAGATCCAAGAAAAAACATATGACAATGTTGTTTCCAATAAAAATGATAAAAATCAATGTGTTTTCATTAGAATTAACTAAAATGTTCCTGATTTTCCGTTTATATTACCGATGGAAGATGTACACGAAAACATCTCTATTCCGGCTGAAACGTCGATATATGCAATAAAAACAGAACTTCTCCCCTTTTCAATATCTTACTCAGTATTTTAACGAGAAACAAATAGTTGATTGAAAATGAAGTATTTAATGTTATTATCTAATCAATTATGTGTTTGCATCTATTTTATCGTATATATAATGAATTAATACCCATAAACTGAAAATTCACAAAAACGTGGAAAAACAGCATAATATTGCCTAATTCGATGATATTTTGTTTAATTCACATAAAGGAAAAGGGGATGATAAACGTCAAAATATTGCTAAATTCGATGATTTTTCGTACGAAACAAAATGCAAGAATATTGCTTAAAATGCAATATTATGCGAAATTCTGAGATTTGAAGGTCAAATCACATATCGTGATACTACATGAAATAGTATCGAAATATTGGTAAAAATGAATGTATTTTCGTAATATCAAACTACATGAAAAACGTGAAAAAATCACTATTTACCCATATTTGAGGATTTTAACTTCAAATCATAGAGCGAGGTTTCATATTATTTAGATCCAAGAAAAGACATATGACAATGTTGTTTCCAATACAAATGATAAAAACCAATGGAATTAACTAAAATGTTCCTGATTTTCCGTTTATATTACCGATGGAAGATGTACACGTAAAACCGCTCTAATCCGGCTGAAACGTCGATATATGCAATAAAAACCGAACATCTCCCCTTTTCAATATCCTACTCAGTATTTTAACGAGAAACAAATTGTTGATTGAAAATAAAGTATTTAAGGTGAATTTCTAATCAATTATGTGTTTGCATCATTTTTATCGTATATATAATGAATTAATAACAATAAACTGAAAATTCACAAAATTGTGGAAAAACGGCAAAATATTGCCTAATTCGATGATATTTTGTTTAGGCCATCGCCCAGTGTCAAGACAACTGCACTTCCAGCTGCACCCGTGGTGCGGTGTAGGGAACCATCAGTGTATATAATTTGAGAGAGAGAATGCTCTGTGGACAGAGCATCAATATGGCTTAAGGCGTTGAGCTTTGCCTCATGTCGAAGCTTGGGCTGATCTCTAATTTGCTTCTTGGGTGGAAAGGGAGGGATTAAAACTGTAAAGGGTGTAACCTCCCACGGTGCAGGAAAGTGCCGTTGTTGTTTCTCTTGGTACAAATCATGAACCGCATACATTTTGAGTTGAGTTCCAGTTTTTGTTATCCATTTGGAACAATGCTGATCTTCAATAAAGAAATTCTGGAGGGCTTCTGTGCAAGGATTAGGATGAGTTAGCCTAAGCATTTTTATACCAATTTGACAGTTAATTTCAGTAACACGATCAACAACGCTCAGAATATTAAGTTCCTTTCTCATATTAAGTATCATTGTGGTACGACGGCACCCAAGGATTATCCTCAAGGCTTCGTTCTGCAATTTTTCAAGCCCTCCAAACTTTCTTTCAGGCATCAAAACAAGCAGAGGTGCAGCATAATCCACTAAAGATCTGATGCATGCAAAGTACATCATTTTGACAATTCAGACATTGGCACCATAGCCTGTAAGACAAATACATGAGTTTATGATAAATTCGTTTTCTGTGATATAACATTGATATGCTCTTTTTTTCTTTAAACGGCAGACTAAACTAAATCACTTATTTAGACAAGTGTTATAAACAAATAGATGATTGAAAATGAAGTATTTAAGGTTATTATCTAATCAATTATGTGTTCGCATTATTTTTATCGTATATATAATGAATTAATAACAATAAACTGAAAATTCACAGAAACGTGGAAAAACGGCAAAATATTGCCTAATTCGATGATAATTTGTTTAAATCACATGAAGGAAAAGGGAATGATAAAAGTCAAAATATTGCTGAATTCGATGATTTTTCGTACGAAACAAAATGCAAGAAAACTTGCTTAAAATGCAATATTTTGCGAAATTCTGAGATTTGAAGGCCAAATCACATATCGTGATTCTATATGAAATAGTATCGAAATATTGGTAAAAATGAATATATTTACGTAATATCAAACTACATGAAAACGTGAAAAAAGTCACTTTTTAACCATATTTGAGGATTTTAACTTCAAATCATAGAGCGAGGTTTCGTATTATTTAGATCCAAGAAAAGACATATGACAATGTTGTTTCCAATACAAATGATAAAAATCAATGTGTTTGCATTAGAATTAACTAAAATGTTCCTGATTTTCCGTTTATATTACCGATGGAAGATGTACACGAAAACCGTTCAATTCTGTCTGAAACGTCGATATATGCAATAAAAACCGAACTTCTCCCCTTTTCAATATCCTACTCAGTATTTTAACAAGAAACAAATGGTTGATTGAAAATGAAGTATTTAAGGTTATTATCTAATCAATTATGTGTTTGCATCATTTTTATCCTATATTTAATGAATAATTAACAATAAACTGAAAATTCACAAAAACGTGGAAAAACTACAAAATATTGCCTAATTCGATGATATTTTGCTTAAATACCATAAAGGAAAAGGGGATGATGAACGTCAAAATATTGCTAAATTCGATGATTTTTCGTACGAAACAAAATTCAAGAAAACTTGTTTAAAATGCATTATTATGCGAAATTCTGAGATTTGAAGGCGAAATCACATATCGTGATACTACATGAAATAGTGTCGAAATATTGGTAAAAATGAATATATATACTTAATATCAAACTACATGAAAAACGTGAAAAAAGTCACTATATAATAATATTTGAGGATTTTAACTTCAAATCACAGAGCGAGGTTTCGTATTATTTAGATCCAAGAAAAGACATATGACAATGTTGTTTCCAATAAAAATGATAAAAATCAATGTGTTTTCATTAGAATTAACTAAAATGTTCCTGATTTTCCGTTTATATTACCGATGGAAGATGTACACGAAAACATCTCTATTCCGGCTGAAACGTCGATATATGCAATAATAACAGAACTTCTCACCCTTTTCAATATCTTACTTAGTATTTTAACGAGAAACAAATAGTTGATTGAAAATGAAGTATTTAATGTTATTATCTAATCAATTATGTGTTTGCATCATTTTTATCGTATATATAATGAATTAATACCCATAAACTGAAAATTCACAAAAACGTGGAAAAACAGCAAAATATTGCCTAATTCGATGATATTTTGTTTAATTCACATAAAGGAAAAGTGGATGATAAACGTCAAAATATTGCTAAATTCGATGATTTTTCGTACGAAACAAAATGCAAGAATATTGCTTAAAATGCAATATTATGCGAAATTCTGAGATTTGAAGGCCAAATCACATATCGTGATACTACATGAAATAGTATCGAAATATTGGTAAAAATGAATGTATTTACGTAATATCAAACTACATGAAAAACGTGAAAAAACCACTATATACCCATATTTGAGGAATTTTAACTTCAAATCATAGAGCGAGGATTCATATTATTTAGATCCAAGAAAAGACATGTGACAATGTTGTTTCCAATACAAATGATAAAAACCAATGGAATTAACTAAAATGTTCCTGATTTTCCGTTTATATTACCGATGGAAGATGTACACGTAAAACCGCTCTAATCCGGCTGTAACGTCGATATATGCAATAAAAACCGAACATCTCCCCTTTTCAATATCCTACTCAGTATTTTAACGAGAAACAAATGGTTGATTGAAAATAAAGTATTTAAGGTTAATTTCTAATCAATTATGTGTTTGCATCATTTTTATCGTATATATAATGAATTAATAACAATAAACTGAAAATTCACAAAAACGTGGAAAAACGGCAAAATATTGCCTAATTCGATGATAATTTGTTTAAATCACATACAGGAAAAGGGGATGATAAACGTCAAAATATTGCTATATTCGATGATTTTTCGTACAAAACAAAATGCAAGAAAACTTGCTTAAAATGCAATATTATGCGAAATTCTGAGATTTGAAGGCCAAATCACACATCGTGATACTACATGAAATAGTATCGAAATATTGGTAAAAATGAATATATTTACGTAATATCAAACTACATGATTAACGTGAAAAAGTCACAATTTTACCAAATTTGAGGATTTTAACTTCAAATCATAGAGCGAGGTTTCGTATTATTTAGATCCAATAAAAGACATATGACAATGTTGTTTCCAATACAAATGATAAAAAACAATGTGTTTTCATTAGAATTAACTAAAATGTTCTTGATTTTCCGTTTATATTACCGATGGAAGATGTACACGTAAAACCGCTTTAATCCGGCTAAAACGTCGATATATGCAATAAAAACCGAACTTCTCCCCTTTTCAATATCTTACTGAGTATTTTAACGAGAAACAAATAGATGATTGAAAATGAAGTATTTAAGGTTATTATCTAATCAATTATGTGTTGCATTATTTTTATCGTATATATAATGAATTAATAACAATAAACTGAAAATTCACAGAAACGTGGAAAAACGGCAAAATATTGCCTAATTCGATGATAATTTGTTTAAATCACATAAAGGAAAAGGGGATGATAAACGTCAAAATATTGCTAAATTCGATGATTTTTCGTACGAAACAAAATGCAAGAAAACTTGCTTAAAATGCAATATTTTGCGAAATTCTGAGATTTGAAGTCCAAATCACATATCATGATACTACATGAAATAGTATCGAAATATTGGTAAAAATGAATATATTTACGTAATATCAAACTACATGAAAAACGTGAAAAAAGTCACTTTTTAACCATATTTGAGGATTTTAACTTCAAATCATAGAGCGAGGTTTCGTATTATTTAGATCCAAGAAAAGACATATGACAATGTTGTTTCCAATACAAATGATAAAAATCAATGTGTTTTCATTAGAATTAACTAAAATGTTCCTGATTTTCCGTTTATATTACCGATGGAAGATGTACATGAAAACATCTCTATTCCGGCTGAAACGTCGATATATGCAATAAAAACAGAATTTCTCCCCTTTACCCCCCCTCCCCTTATCTTACTCAGTATTTTAACGAGAAACAAATAGTTGATTGAAAATGAAGTATATAAGGTTATTATCTAATCAATTATGTGTTTGCATCATTTTTATCGTATATATTATGAATTAATACCAATAAACTGAAAATTCACAAAAACGTGGAAAAACGGCAAAATATTGCCTAATTCGATGATATTTTGTTTAAATCTCATAGAGGAAAAGGGGATGATAAACGTCAAAATTTTGCTAAATTCAATGATTTTTCGTACGAACCAAAGGCAAGAAAACTTGCTTAAAATGCAATATTATGCGACATTCTGAGATTTGAAGGCCAAATCACACATTGTGATACTACATGAAATAGTATCGAAATATTGGTAAAAATGAAGATATTTACGTAATATCAAACTAAATGATTAACGTGAAAAAGTCACTATTTTACCATATTTGAGGATTTTAACTTCAAATCATAGAGCGAGGTTTCGTATTATTTAGATCCAAGAAAAGCCATATGAGAATGGTGTTTCCAATACAAATGATAAAAAACAATGTGTTTTCATTAGAATTAACTAAAATGTTCTTGATTTTCCGTTTATATTACCGATGGAAGATGTACACGTAAAACCGCTCTAATCTGGCTAAAACGTCGATATATGCAATAAAAACCGAACTTCTCCCCTTTTCAATATCTTACTGAGTATTTTAACGAGAAACAAATAGATGATTGAAAATGAAGTATTTAAGGTTATTATCTAATCAATTATGTGTTTGCATTATTTTTATCGTATATATAATGAATTAATACCAATACACTGAAAATTCACAAAAAGTGGAAAAACGGCAAAATATTGCCTAATTCGATGATATTTTGTTTAAATCACTTAAAGGAAAAGGGGATGATAAACGTCAAAATATTGCTAAATTCGATGATTTTTCGTACGAAACAAAATGCAAGAAAACTTGCTTAAAATGCAATATTATGCGACATTCTGAGATTTGAAGGCCAAATCACATATTGTGATACTACATGAAATAGTATCGAAATATTGGTAAAAATGAATATATTTACGTAATATTAAACTACATGAAAAACGTGAAAAAAATCACAATTTTACCATATTTGAGGATTTTAGCTTCAAATCATAGAGGGAGGTTTCGTATTATTTAGATCCAAGAAAAGACATATGACAATGTTGTTTCCAATACAAATGATAAAAAACAATGAGTTTATATTAGAATTAACTAAAATGTTCTTGATTTTCCGTTTATATTACCGATGGAAGATGTACACGTAAAACCGCTCTAATCCGCATGAAAAGTCGATATATGCAATAAAAACCGAACTTCTCCCCTTTTCAATATCTTACTCAGTATTTTAAAGAGAAACAAACAGATGATTGAAAATGAAGTATTTAAGGTTATTATCTAATCAATAATGTATTTGCATCATTTTTATCGTATATATAATGAATTAATACCCATAGACTGAAAATTCATAAAAACGTGGAAAAACGGCAAAATATTGCCTAATTCGATGATATTTTGTTTAAATAACATAAAGGAAAAGGGGATGATAAACGTCAAAATATTGCTAAATTCAATGATTTTTCGTACGAAACAAAATGCAAGAAAACTTGCTTAAAATGCATTATTATGCGAAATTCTGAGATTTGTGGGCCAAATCACATATCGTGATACTACATGAAATAGTGTCGAAACATTGGTAAAAATGAATATATATACGTAATATCAAACTACATGAAAAATGTGAAAAAAGTCACTATATAACCATATTTGAGGATTTTAACTTCAAATCATAGAGCGAGGTTTCGTATTATTTAGATCCAAGAAAAAACATATGACAATGTTGTTTCCAATAAAAATCAATGTGTTTTCATTAGAATTAACTAAAATGTTCCTGATTTTCCGTTTATATTACCGATGGAAGATGTACACGAAAACATCTCTATTCCGGCTGAAACGTCGATATATGCAATAAAAACAGAACTTCTCCCCTTTTCAATATCTTACTCAGTATTTTAACGAGAAACAAATAGTTGATTGAAAATGAAGTATTTAATGTTATTATCTAATCAATTATGTGTTTGCATCTATTTTATCGTATATATAATGAATTAATACCCATAAACTGAAAATTCACAAAAACGTGGAAAAACAGCATAATATTGCCTAATTCGATGATATTTTGTTTAATTCACATAAAGGAAAAGGGGATGATAAACGTCAAAATATTGCTAAATTCGATGATTTTTCGTACGAAACAAAATGCAAGAATATTGCTTAAAATGCAATATTATGCGAAATTCTGAGATTTGAAGGTCAAATCACATATCGTGATACTACATGAAATAGTATCGAAATATTGGTAAAAATGAATGTATTTTCGTAATATCAAACTACATGAAAAACGTGAAAAAATCACTATTTACCCATATTTGAGGATTTTAACTTCAAATCATAGAGCGAGGTTTCATATTATTTAGATCCAAGAAAAGACATATGACAATGTTGTTTCCAATACAAATGATAAAAACCAATGGAATTAACTAAAATGTTCCTGATTTTCCGTTTATATTACCGATGGAAGATGTACACGTAAAACCGCTCTAATCCGGCTGAAACGTCGATATATGCAATAAAAACCGAACATCTCCCCTTTTCAATATCCTACTCAGTATTTTAACGAGAAACAAATTGTTGATTGAAAATAAAGTATTTAAGGTGAATTTCTAATCAATTATGTGTTTGCATCATTTTTATCGTATATATAATGAATTAATAACAATAAACTGAAAATTCACAAAATTGTGGAAAAACGGCAAAATATTGCCTAATTCGATGATATTTTGTTTAGGCCATCGCCCAGTGTCAAGACAACTGCACTTCCAGCTGCACCCGTGGTGCGGTGTAGGGAACCATCAGTGTATATAATTTGAGAGAGAGAATGCTCTGTGGACAGAGCATCAATATGGCTTAAGGCGTTGAGCTTTGCCTCATGTCGAAGCTTGGGCTGATCTCTAATTTGCTTCTTGGGTGGAAAGGGAGGGATTAAAACTGTAAAGGGTGTAACCTCCCACGGTGCAGGAAAGTGCCGTTGTTGTTTCTCTTGGTACAAATCATGAACCGCATACATTTTGAGTTGAGTTCCAGTTTTTGTTATCCATTTGGAACAATGCTGATCTTCAATAAAGAAATTCTGGAGGGCTTCTGTGCAAGGATTAGGATGAGTTAGCCTAAGCATTTTTATACCAATTTGACAGTTAATTTCAGTAACACGATCAACAACGCTCAGAATATTAAGTTCCTTTCTCATATTAAGTATCATTGTGGTACGACGGCACCCAAGGATTATCCTCAAGGCTTCGTTCTGCAATTTTTCAAGCCCTCCAAACTTTCTTTCAGGCATCAAAACAAGCAGAGGTGCAGCATAATCCACTAAAGATCTGATGCATGCAAAGTACATCATTTTGACAATTCAGACATTGGCACCATAGACTGTAAGACAAATACATGAGTTTATGATAAATTCGTTTTCTGTGATATAACATTGATATGCTCTTTTTTTCTTTAAACGGCAGACTAAACTAAATCACTTATTTAGACAAGTGTTATAAACAAATAGATGATTGAAAATGAAGTATTTAAGGTTATTATCTAATCAATTATGTGTTCGCATTATTTTTATCGTATATATAATGAATTAATAACAATAAAATGAAAATTCACAAAAACGTGGAAAAACGGCAAAATATTGCCTAATTCGATGATAATTTGTTTAATTCACATAAAGGAAAAGGGGATGATAAACGTCAAAATATTGCTAAATTCGATGATTTTTCGTACGAAACAAAATGCAAGAAAACTTGCTTAAAATGCAATATTTTGCGAAATTCTGAGATTTGAAGGCCAAATCACATATCGTGATACTACATGAAATAGTATCGAAATATTGGTAAAAATGAATATATTTACGTAATATCAAACTACGTGAAAAACGTGAAAAAGTCACTTTTTAACCATATTTGAGGCTTTTAACTTCAAATCATAGAGCGAGGTTTCGTATTATTTAGATCCAAGAAAAGACATATGACAATGTTGTTTCCAATACAAATGATAAAAATCAATGTAAAATCAATGATTTTTATCAATGATAAAAATCAAAAAATCATTAGAATTAACTAAAATGTTCCTGAATTTCCGTTTATATTACCGATGGAAGATGTACACGAAAACATCTCTATTCCGGCTGAAACGTCAATATATATAATAAAAACAGAATTTCTCCCCTTTTCAATATCTTACTCAGTATTTTAACGATGAACAAATAGTTGATTGAAAATGAAGTATATAAGGTTATTATCTAATCAATTATGTTTTTGCATCATTTTTATCGTATATATAATGAATTATTACCCATAAACTGAAAAATCACAAAAACGTGGAAAAACGGCAAAATATTGCCTAATTCGATGATATTTTGTTTAAATCTCATAGAGGAAAAGGGGAAAATAAACGTCAAAATATTGCTAAATTCAATGATTTTTCGTACGAAACAAAATGCAAGAAAACTTGCTTAAAATGCAATATTATACGACATTCTGAGATTTGAAGGCCAAATCACATATTGTGATACTACATGAAATAGTATCGAAATATTGGTAAAAATGAATATATTTACGTAATATCAAACTACATGATTAACGTGAAGAAGTCACTATTTTACCATATTTGAGGATTTTAACTTCAAATCATAGAGCGAGGTTTCGTATTATTTAGATCCAAGAAAAGACATATGAAAATGGTGTTTCCAATACAAATGATAAAAAACAATGTGTTTTCATTAGAATTAACTAAAATGTGCCTGATTTTTCGTTTATATTACCGATGGAAGATGTACACGAAAACCGCTCAATTCCGGCTGAAACGTCGATATATGCAATAAAAGCAGAACTTCTCCCCTTTTCAATATCTTACTTAGTATTTTAACGATGAACAAATAGTTGATTGAAAATGAAGTATTTAAGGTTATTATCTAATCAATGATGTGTTTGCATTATTTTTATCGTATATATAATGAATTAATAACAAGAAACTGAAAATTCACAAAAACGTGGAAAAACGGCAAAATATTGCCTAATTCGATGATATTTTCTTTAAATAACATAAAGGAAAAGGGGATGATAAACGTCAAAATATTGCTAAATTCGATGATTTCTTGTACGAAACAAAATGCAAGAAAACTTGCTTAAAATGCAATATTTTGCGAAATTCTGAGATTTGAAGGCCAAATCACATATCGTGATACTACATGAAATAGTATCGAAATATTGGTAAAAATGAATATATTTACGTAATATCAAACTACATGATTAACGTGAAAAAGTCACAATTTTACCAAATTTGAGGATTTTAACTTCAAATCATAGAGCGAGGTTTCGTATTATTTAGATCCAATAAAAGATATATGACAATGTTGTTTCCAATACAAATGATAAAAAACAATGTGTTTTCATTAGTTTCCTTCTCCTCGGCTCTGCAACAAGTGCTGGAGGTTTGGGCATGGTGCCCTCCGCTGCTCCGGGACTGTCTCTCTCTGTCCTTTGTGTGGTGGCGAAGCTCACTCTAAGTCGGAGTGCACTTCTCCCCAGGCTCGTTGCTTCAACTGCGGTGAGGCCCATCCTACCTTCTCCCGTGCGTGTGTCCATTACAAGCTTGAGGCAGCCGTCCTCAACCTGAAGCACCGAGAGCGTTTATCTTTTCCTGAGGCGAGGCGCCAGGTTCGCCGGCTCCCGCCTTATGCTAATATCTCTTATGCTCGCGTGTTGCGCTCTTCCTCTCCTCGTCCTTCCCGCCTTCCTCAGACTCACAACCGTTTCCGGGCCTTGGACCCTGATGCGCCCACTGCCCCCTCCTCTGTTCCTTTGGGTTCTCTCCCGAAGGATCCTCCTCCTGGTCCTCTGTCTGGGGTTCCCCTTCCTTCTACCCGGTCTGTCGTGTCTTCTGTGTCTTCTTCCTCGTCCCCCTCCGATCCTCATTCCCATCCTCTTCCTCCATCTATCGGCTCTCCCCACCGCCTGTCGGTGCGGGCGGATGTCCATCGCTCTCCTAACGGCCGTCGTGTGTGCTCTCGTTCGGCTTCTCCTGTTGAGACACTGGAATCCGTTGCCCGGTACGTAGTTGCTGGGACACCGGTCTCTTTAAGTCAGAAGCGTAAGCCTGGCTCCTCTCCTTCCTCTTCCCCGGCGGGTAAGAAGGCTTCGCTTTCTTCCTCAGCTCCTCCTTCTGGCTCTGTTGCTCCTTCCCCTCCCGTTTCAGTGCTTGCGCCCCCTGTTCCTGCTATGGAGGTTTCTTTGGCCCCTGCTTCCCTTTTGGTTGCTGCTCTTGCTGGGGTGCGCTCCCCTCTCTCTACTCCCCCTCCTCCTGCTGCTGTCCTTGACGGCTCCTCTCCGTTGTCTCCTCCTCTTCCTCCTCCTCCTCCTCCTCCTCCTCCTCCTCCTCCTCCTCCTCCGGACCCTGCCCGCCCACCTCTGATCTGTTCTCCCGTTTCCTTCCCTCCGTCTTTGCTCAGTTTACCCATGCCCCCTAACCCTGACTTTGCTGACCCTGATCCCGACCCTGATATTCTTTAACGTGCTCTGTTGCTCTTTCGCCTTTGTTTCTTCCTTGTTCTCTGTTTTTGTCCTTTCTCTTCCCGTCGTTGTCCATTCTTCAATGGAACGTTCGAGGTTATTACGCCAATTTCCTCGAACTCCAACTTCTGATTTCGCGGTTTTCGCCCCTTTGTGTCTGTCTCCAGGAGCCAATGCTTGGTGCTCGTCCTGGTCGTTTTCGTGGCTATTCCTTTCTCTCCCCCCCCCCAGCCATTGCTGGGGCTTCTAATTCTTCTGCTCTCTTGATTCGGGCTGATGTTCCCTTTGTTCCTTTACTTTTTCCTTCGCCTCTCCATTGTTCTGCTGCTCGTATCTTTGTGGGTAAATGGTACACAGTTTGTTCCATTTATCTCCCCCCGAGTGTCCCGCTCTCTCTTCCTGATTTGAAACACCTCCTGGACTCCTTGCCGGAGCCTGTGCTCCTGCTGGGTGACTTCAATTGTCGTCATTCTCTTTGGGGTGACGTTCTGACGAATACCCGGGGTCGCCTCCTTGAGCCGTTTCTCCTCTCTTCTTCCCTGTCTCTTCTGAATTCTGGTGAGCCCACTCATTTGGACTCTCGGACTCGCACCCTTTCTTGTCTTGATCTTTCTCTCTGCTCTTCTTCTCTTTACTTAGATTTCACGTGGCAGGTTCTTGATGACCTCCATGGAAGTGATCATTTCCCCATCCTTGTTTCCTTTTTCTCTTTTCGCCCTTCCCTCTCTTTCCCTAGGTGGCAGTTTGCTAAGGCAGACTGGACCCTATTTACCCTCAGTGCTGCTCTCCCTGACCTCTCCCTTCTGCCTCTCTCTCGCGCTCTCCTCCTTTTTCATGACACTGTCTTCAACGCTGCCCTCCGCTCTATTCCTCGCTCTTCCTCTCGGGGTCCACGGAAGTGCGTTCCCTGGTGGAATGCGGACTGTACTCGGGCTGTCTGCTATAAGCGTGCAGCCTGGAAGAGGCACCGCCGTAGGCAGACGACCGATTCTTTTCTTTTCTTTCGGAAAGCGAGTGCGGTGGCCCGTAGGGCTATCCGTACGGCTAAACGTGAATGTTGGGCATCTTATGTCTCAACAATTACGTCCGAGACCCCTCTGTCCCAGATCTGGAAGCGTATCCGCAAGATAGCGGGTAAGTTCGTTCCCGATGTTTCACCGGTCCTTCACCTCCATGATACTCTTGTGGCGGACCCGTTGCAGGTCGCTTCCGAACTGGGTTCCCACTTTTCTTCTGTTAGCTCTGGTCTTCATCTTCTCCAATCTTTCCTTCTTCGTAAACCTGTCCTTGAGTCTCGTCCTTTAGATTTCTGCACTCATCTTCAGCTTCCCTATAATGATCCCTTCTCTCTCTCTGAACTTCGTTCTGCCCTGGCCCTCTGCGGTTCTACGGCGGCGGGCTCCGATGGTATTCATTATGAGATGCTTCGCCATCTCCCTCCGAGCACGTCGTGATCGCTACTGTCTTCGCTATCTTGCGTGGTCCTTGCAACATCCTTCCTCTCGCCTCTGTCGTGCTTTAACTTTTACCCCTCCTGCGGTTCCTGTTCCTCTTCACCACCTCCCTCTTTCTGTCCGGTTATCTCGCCTACAGGATTCTCTCTCCGTTCGTATTTCTGACGTTTCTCCTCGTGTTGTTCCTTCTTTGCCCCCGTGGAGGGTCCCTCTTCCGTGGTTTTGTACTTCCTTGACCCATATCACTAAAGCTTTTACCCCTCCTACGGTTCTAAAACGCCTTTTCCTCGAGCACTTTTCTTCTCACTCCCGCTCCGTTTCTGTCTTCACCGATGGGTCTAAGTCAGCGGACGGTGTTGGCTACTCTGTTGTTTTTCCTGATCGCACTTATGTGTCGCTTGCCTCCGGAGACTAGCATCTTTACAGCGGAACTTTATGCTATTCTCTATGCTCTTCGTCTCCTGCTTTCTCGTTGTCAGTCTTCCTTTGTGGTTGTTGTTGACTCTCGTAGTGCCCTCATGGCTCTCGGGTCCTTTAATCCGGTTCATCCAGTAGTTGTCGAGATCCAGCATTGGCTGTTTCTCGTTCACAGTAAATTTAAGTCGGTTGAGTTTTGTTGGGTTCCCAGCCATATTGGTGTGTCTTTAAATGAGCGTGCGGATGCTGCCGCTAAGGAAGCTGTCCGCTCTTGTCTCTCATAAAGGCATTCCATATTCCGACTTTTACCCGGTTATCCATTCCTCAGTCCTTACCCGTTGGCAGGCTTCTTGGTTGTCTGTTACGGGTAACAAGCTACGTACTCTTAAATGTTGTGTTTCCTCGTGGCCGTCCTCCTTCCACCGTAACCGGCGGTGGGAAACAGCTCTGGCGAGGTTGCGTTTTGGCCATACTCGCTTAACCCATGGTCACTTGATGGAGCGCCGCCCTGCTCCTTATTGTCCTAGTTGCATTGTCCCGCTTACGGTCGTGCATGTCCTTCTTGAATGTCCTGACTTCCAGGACGAGCGTGTGTCTTGCTTTCCGGCCGCCCCTCGCGGTCACCTGTCCCTCGATAGAATTCTTGGTGACTCGGATACTTTTGATATCGTTCGCCTTATGCGTTTTTGTTCTCGTATTGGCATCCTTGGTGATATTTAGCGCCCTCTGATTATTTTGCATATTTGATGGTGCTACATAGCCTTCCCGGTTTGGTGCCTTCTTTTGATAATTACTTACTTACTTACTTGTAAACCCCCAGGAATAAGCTACAAGAGAAGGGACAAGTAGACAGATAAGGCGTAAGGGAAAGACTGAACAAGAGTAGTCCGGAAGAAACGCCTAAAATAACGCCTAGGAAGGACTTAAAAGAGCTTAAGGAAACTTAGGACATGACGTACAAAACATAAGTAAACTAAATTAAAGTAAATGAATAATGAATAAAGTGTATAAAATAAATAAGCGAATAGATGTGAGCAATACACACAGGATAAGGATAAAAGAATAACTGAAATAAAGTAAATAACTAACGAATAAACGGAAAAGAAATAAAACGAAAGCCTGACTAGTAAACAGAAAAGACAAAGTAATAACATAAATAGTAAATTAAAATAAAATAATAAAGTAAAACAAATAATAATAAATAATAATAACATAACATAATAAAACATATAGCATATAACGTATAATAATAATAAATAAAGCAAAATAAATAAAGTAAATAAATAACGGATAAACGGAAATAAGTAAACAAACCGGAGTGGAGCAGAGAACCGGAAAACAATACTAGAACAATAACGTTGGTAATAAGCAAATAAAAGTGAGCAGTACAACCAGTATAAGGACAAGAGTAGTAACAGAAATGAAGTAAATAAATAACAAATAACGTAGAAATATAAACGAAAGAAAGTGTAGCTGATAAACATAATAATGCATACGAATAACTTAAATATTAAAATAAATAATGAGGAAAATGGAGAAAAAAAAAGACGAATAATGGTAGCAGTATAGCAGGAAAAGGACATAAGTAAATTAACAAAGAAAATTAAAAACAAACAAAACGGAAATATAGGATAAACGAATAGAAGTGTAGCAACAACCAGAATAGGACAAAAGATTAACTAAACTAGAAAGAAAAAAAAGAGACGAACAAACGTAAAATAAAACGAATAAATGTGACTCGGTACAAACAGAATAAGGACAAAGTAATAACAGAAATAAAGTAATTAACTAACGAATAAAACGGAAAATTAAATAACGAATGAAAGTGTAGCAGAATACATAAGGAAGGACATAAGTAATAACATAAATAGTAAATTAAATAATAAAATAAATATATAAAGTAATAAAGAAAATAATAATAGCATAACATATAATAATAAATAAATAAATAATAAATAAAATAAATAAATAAATTTTTATTTAGGTAGGGTACATACAAGAGATTTTAGAAAGAATGATGGATTTCTAGATAGGGCTAGTACATACAATGCTTAAAGCCACTATTACGCAAAGCGTTTCGGGCATGAAAAACTTAAATGACTAAAGCTTAATACTAATTGAGCATAAAGAATAATATGTGTTGAGAACAATTAAAAAAAAAAAAAGAGATAAATAGGGGGGGGGGGGAACATGGCTGAAAAAGCAGCACAAAAACAATTAGGTCGACAAACAGCATTTCTGATCAGGGGAAGGAAGACACCAACACATGGGGGCGTAAATTTATTACAGGATAAATAATTCTGCAGAGGTAAAACAGGCTTCTAAGTAGGTCTTAACAAATGTATAACATAGCCGTGGCTAACTCAAAGTACACGAAACATCTTAAATTGTACACCCGTAGTAAAATAACGTAATCTTACAGCCTAGTAATAAACTCTGCAGAAACCTAATGTCCTATTGTCTAGAATTAGCAGTGAGGCGAATGTAACAAATCTAATTCTAAGTATAACAGGACACCAAAGTGAACAACATAACATAAGGGAAACCCTAGCTGGAGAATAATCACGCGGCGGAAAAATACATAGTGACTGGGAAAGCCTGATATGTATTTGGAGAAGAAAATAACCCCAGGCCAGAGGCCGAGCCGCCAAGGAAGAAGAAATTACCTGACATAAGGTAGGGCTTACTAGTAGAATGGCTGTAAAGTCAAAGTAGTAGCTGCGGACAGCGGAACACTTGGGGACGGGCGCTGCATAATCCCCAGTGAAACGGGAGGAAAGACGTGAGGAACAACGACTGACGTAGTCAGAACCGGGAAAACTGGCAGCCAGCAGAAAGGGGGAGGAGGGTGGGCGCTTCGTGGATCGTGGACCGGGTCGGGAGAGGGAGTGAGAGTGAGACCTGACTTCCCGCGCTTTTTATGCCACCCAGGCTGGCCGCACCGCGCCTTGCGGAACGCGATGTGCAATTGTCTCTTCCTTCCCCATCAGAAACTCCACCGCCTTTCGTTCAAAAAGCAGTGGCCATTTTCTGATCAGGGGAAGGAAGACACCAACACATGGGGGCGTAAATTTATTACAGGATAAATAATTCTGCAGAAGTAAAACAGGCTTCTAAGTAGGTCTTAACAAATGTATAACATAGCCGTGGCTAACTCAAAGTATATGAAACATCTTAAATTGTACACCCGTAGTAAAATAACGTAATCTTATAGCCTAGTAACAAACTCTGCAGAAACCTAATGTCCTATTGTCTAGAATTAGCAGTGAGGCGAATGTAACAAATCTAATTCTAAGTATAACAGGACACCAAAGTGAACAACATAACATAAGGGAGGTTATCTTGAGATGATTTCGGGGCTTTAGTGTCCCCGCGGCCCGGTCCTCGACCAGGCCTCCACCCTCAGGAAGCAGCCCGTGACAGCTGACTAACTCCCAGGTACCTATTTACTGCTAGGTAACAGGAGCATTCAGGGTGAAAGATACTTTGCCCATTTGTTTCTGCCTCGTGCGGGAATCGAACCCGCGCCACAGAATTACGAGTCCTGCGCACTATCCACCAGGCTACGAGGCTAGGGAAACCCTAGCTGGAGAATAATCAGGCGGTGGAAAAATACATAGTGACTGGGAAAGCCTGATATGTATTTGGAGAAGAAAATAACCCCAGGCCAGAGGCCGAGCCGCCAAGGAAGAAGGAATTACCTGACATACGGTAGGGCTTACTAGTAGAAAGGCTGTAAAGTCAAAGTAGTAGCTGCGGACAGCGGAACCCTTGGGGACGGGCGCTGCACCCCCACCCCGCAGGCCAGCTGGCCGGACCCCCCCCCCCAAGGGCGAGTGCCCGCTGGCTGCAAGGGAAACCTCAGGGTGGCAGAGCAACTACGCTACCGAACTAGGAAGGAAGGAGGACAGACTGGAGGAGCTCGCACGTCGCCTCGACTTATGCCCCCTGGCCCTGGCCCGTGGGCGACGGTCGGTGAAGGTGGGGGGCAGGGCGGCTGTAGCAGCCGCGGCAGGGTCGACCTCGGTGGTTCCCATGCCCAGAAGGCTTGACATGAGAGGGCCCCCGAACCTGCGCGATGGGCGCCTGCAGCGTCGTCCAATCGTCGGCCGAAAGGGGTGGAGGCTGCGACGCTGTGCCACCCGCCGCTTTGCCGGCAGGGGGCCTCTGGGAAGTGTGGTCACCGTCCACATCAGAGCCGCCCGAGGAGGCCCCGAGGAGGGGGAGGCAAAGCGGGCGGGTTTCGTCCTGGCCCAGGCCGGCTGCGTCCTCACACACTGCGCTGTTGTCCTCGCACGACGCCGCCCGAGCCCTCTTCCGTGTTGTAGTTGCTGCGTGATCCGGCTTCTCGCCACTGCGGAAAATGAAAAAGTAAGCATCGGCAGGTCTAACGGGAAAAAAAACAGGCAGGGAGACCCAGCTGCCGCACCGGCAACCGTCACATACACAAGTAGACAAAAGCAAAGGTAAAGTTAAGTGTCCATAGTGAATGAGAATTCCGGACATAGCCAATGCTATCGTAATAAAAGCTGAGCAGTTAAAATAGATTAAGAGAGTAATATTCTTGTATAGTTTGAATAGTATTATTCATGGTATAGTTTGGTTATAATAAGACCGTATTATTCATTGTATAGTTTGTTTATATTAAGACAGTATTATTCGTGGTATAGTTTGGAAGAATTCAAACAATAATAATCTCAAAAGTGAAAGCAAAATTATTTGCGTATCCCACTAGAAATGGACACTGCTTTAACACTGCAACAGTGTTAATAAATAAATACCGGCATAACTGAAGCTGGACTATGTAACAAATTAATTTTAGAAAACTTAAATAAATAATATAAATAACATAGCGAGGCCAAAACAGCAAGAGAGGCATGATGCTTAAGCAGTGCTAGAAAACAGAGAATAAATAGCAGAGTAAATACAAGACAAACTGAAACTGAACAAGTAAATAGCTTAAGACCGCATTATAATATACTTGTATTTAAGCTGAACAAATAAAATATATAATATACTTGTGTTTAAGCTGAACAAATAAAAGAGTAAACAGTGATAATCATGGATAATTTGGGTAGATTAAAGCAGGACTATACAAGGTATAGGATGGTTAGGTTAAACAGTAATATATGCATGGTATAGTTTGGATAGATTAAAACTGTAATGTTCATGGGATAGATTGGTTAATTAAACAGTACTTATTCATGGAATAGTTGGTCTAGATTAAAACAATAATAGTCTCAAAAGTGAAAACAAAATTATTTGTGTATCCCACAGCAATGGACACGGCTTTAACGCTGCAACAGGATTAGTAAGTAAATACAAGGCATAACTGAAAGCTGAACAAAGTAATAAATTAATTTAGGGAAACTTAAATAAATGATAACATGGCGTAGCTCACCCAAGCCGACAGACCGCTCTACGGCATGCGCCTACCCTGGAGGAGTAGAACAGAACAGTGAGAACGGGAGGGGAATATTATATTCTAATAATAGAATAAGACCGTAATATAATGTACTTGCATATAAGCTGAACAAATAAAAGCAACAGTGGTAATCATGGAAAGATTTGGTAGCTTAAAGCGGGATTAATCAAGGGATAGGATGGTAGGTTAAACAGTAATGTGCATGGTATGGTTTGGATAGCGTAAAACTGTAATGTTCAAGGGATGGAATGGTTATTAAAACAGTACTAATCAAGGGAGAATGGCTAGCCTAAAGCAATAATATTCTCAAAAGTGAAACAAAATTAGTTGAGTATCCAACAGCAATGGACACTGCATTAACGCTGCAAGAGGAATAGTAAGTAAATACAAGGCATAACTGTAAGCTGAACGATGCAATAAATTAGTTTAGAAAAACTTAAATAAAAGATAATAACATAACATAGCCCACCCAAGCGGACAGACCGCTCGACGGCATGCGCCTGCGCTGGAATAGGACAGGACAGGGAAACAGGAGGGAACGTGTACATGCGGGAACAACAGGCGGCTACACCGAGTGGACGAGACGTCATGGAACAAACAGGCCGGTCTACGCCGGTCAGGCCAAACTGCTGGGCGAACATAACGTGGGACACCGGGCCAGCAAACATCTGGGGACGAACAAACCGGGATACACCGGCCAGCCCAAACGACTGGGTACGAACAAGCCGGGATACACCGGCCATCCCAGACGACTGGGTACGAACAGAACGGGCTACACCGGCCAGACTAAACGTCTGTGTACGAACAAGCCGGGCTCCACCGGCCAGACGAAACGTCTGTGACGAACAAGCAGGGCTTCGCCAGCCAGACAAACAGCTGAGACGAACAAGCTGGGCTACTTCAGGTATAATCACCGATAGCACTACAGACCATTACCCCACATTTCTCTTAACTAACATTATCAAACCACCTCTTGAGTCAAGGGAGTTAAGCTTTAGGCTGCACAATGAAACTGCTATAAACAATTTTATAACTGCTGCTGATAATGTCAACTGGGAGTCCGAGTTAGGTAACATAGGGGACATCAACCTAGCAGTGCAATCTTTTCTACAAACAACTCTAAGCCTTTATAACACCCACTGTCCTATGCTTACAAAACAAGTCACAAGCAAAAGGCTTAACAATCCTTGGCTTACAAAGGGAATACTTAAATCCATTAACAAGAAACACGACCTTGAGAAGAAGTATAGGCTAGGGACAGTCTCCAAAGAATTCTCAAAGAATTACTCGTTATTGCTATCTAAAATAATTAGACGAGCCAAAACTAAATACTATGAAGATAAATTTACCCCAAAAAAAAGCAACATTAAAAAAACTTGGAGCACAATTTCACAAATATTGGGATCAAAGAAGATTTTAAATAACAAACCAACACTCCTTTCCAATAACGTTGGTCAGCTTTCAGCCTGATTCTGCTATTGAGTTCAATAGGTTCTTCTCTTCCATTGGGTCATCCCTTGCAAATGATATTCCATCTTCCAGTACTGATGTTAAGGACTATCTTACAGGTAACTATCCACAGTCTCTGTACCTAAAGCCTACTAGTTCCACTGATGCCAATGAGATAATCCTTTCCCTTAAAACCAAGTCTAGTGCCCTCGAGGAGATACCAACTTTAATTTACAAAAAAGCCTCCAGATCTTTAGCCCCTGCTATTGCATTGCTCTTCAACAAGTCACTTGAACTCCAAACCTTTCCAGACATTCTAAAAAAAGCAAGAGTAACCCCTGTCCACAAATGTGGTGATCTCACAGATGTTAACAACTACAGACCTATATCAATCCTGCCTAACTTGTCAAAAATATTCGAAAAACTAATCTACAAGCAGCTTTACTCTTTTCTAGCCAAACACAATATACTTAGCTCTTGTCAATATGGCTTCAGACCCAAAAAAAGCACTAACGATGCACTTATTAGTATGATTAACTTAATTCACGCAGCTCTTGATAAAAAGGAGTTCCCTGTTGGGTTATTTGTGGACCTGCGTAACGCTTTTGACACTGTCAACCACCAAAACCTTCTTCTTAAATTACATCATTATGGAGTCAGAGGACACTCCCTGCAATACCTCAAATCTTATCTTACTGACAGGCTCCAGTATGTTTCTGTGAATAATACAATTTCTCCCACCCTACCCATCAACATTGGTGTTCCTCAGGGCAGCATACTTGGCCCTCTCCTCTTTCTCATCTACATTAATGACCTTCCAAATGCCTCCCAACACCTCAAACCAATTATATTTGCTGACGACACAACCTTCATTTACTCCAGTCCTGACCCCCTTGCTCTAAATGCCACAGTAAATACTGAGCTAGAGAAAGTCCATCTTTAGCTAACTGCCAACAAACTCGCCCTTAACATTGACAAAACGTTTTATATTCTGTTTGGCAATAAATCCTCTAATCAAATAAATCTCAAAATAAACAATACCCAAATTTGTAACAAATTAGATGGCAAATTCCTTGGCGTTCTCATCGACCACAAGCTGAATTTCCAGGGACACATTCTAAATATATCAAAAAAAGTTTCAAAAACTGTTGGCATTCTTTCTAAGATCAGATATTATGTACCCTGCCCTGCCCTGGTTATTCTCTATTACTCCCTCATCTATCCATACCTCAACTATGGTATTTGTGCTTGGGGGTTCTACTACCCAAAATCATTTACGTCCTCTAATTGCCCAACACAAAGCTGCTATTAGGACAATATCCAACTCTGGCCCCGACATCACTCGGTACCCTTACTCAAATCTCTGAATATGTTAGATATTAAGTCACTGCACATTCTCTCTTGTGTATTATACATATATAAAACGCTGAACTGTAATGCCAATCCTGACCTCAAAAGCTTTATTGAAGGTTGTAACAGAACCCATGAGCACCACACCAGAAATAAATACAGTTTTGATATTCCTAGAATACGACTTAATCAAACTAGAAATGCTCTACAAATCAAGGGACCCAGAATGTGGAATGACCTTCCCAACCATGTTAAAGACTGTACCTCTCTCAACCAGTTTAAGGTAAAAACTAAACACTACCTAATAAATTCCCTGTAACCTACCTCACTCCTCTATTGTCAACCCATGTCTGTTATTTTTTTTTTTTAATCAACACTGTCAACCTATTGTATTTGTGCTGCTTTTTCAGTCATGTTCCCCCTTTTTTTTTAATCTTTATTTGTATTTGTTCTCAACAATTTTTATTCTTTATGCTCAATTAGTATTAAGTTCTAGATATTAATGTTTTTCTTGCCCGAAACGCATTGCGTAATAGTGGCTTTAGGCATTGTATGTACTAGCTCTATCTATATATCGATCCATTAATGTAACATCACTTGTATGTATGTACCTTACCTAAATAAACATATTTATTTATTTATTTATTTAACTGGGACGAACACGCTGGGCTTCATCAGCCAGACAAACAACTGGGACGAACAAACTGGGCTTCAACAGCCAGACAAGCGACTGGGACGAACAAGCTAGGCTATACAATACAATACAATACAATACAATTTTATTTAGGTAAGGTACATACATACAATAAATTTATACAAGGATTGGTTGACTTATAGGTAGAGCTAGTACATACAATGCCTAAAGCCACTATTACGCAAAGCGTTTCGGGCATGATAAACTTAAATGACAAGCTTAATACTAATTGAGCATAATGAGTAGAATGAAAACAAGAAATGAAAACATAGATGAAATAGCAGCACAAATACAATTATGTCGACAAACAGCGCTCTTTAAAGAAAAAACACCCAGCCATACAAACGTCTGGGACGAACGAGCTGGGCGACACCAGCCAGACAAACGTCTGGGACGAACGAGCTGGGCTACTCCAGCCAGACAAACGTCTGGGGCGAACAAGCTGGGCTACACCAACCAGACAAACGTCTGGGACGAACGAGCTGGGCTACACCAGCCAGACGAACGTCTGGGGCGAACGAGCTGAGCTACACCAGCCAGACAAACGTCTGGGGCGAACGAGCTGGGCTACACCAGCCAGACAAACGTCTGGGGCGAACAAGCTGGCCTACACCGGCCAGACAACAACTGGGACGAACAAGCTGGGCTACACCAAACAGCCAAACGTCTAGGGACGAACAGGCTGGGTTACACCAGCCAGACAAACGTCTAGGTACGAACAGGCTGTGCTACACCAGCCAGACAAACGTCTAGGGACGAACAGGCTGGGCAACACCAGCCAGACAAACGTCTAGGGACGAACAGGCTGGGCAACACCAGCCAGACAAACGTCTAGGACAAACAGGCTGGGCTACACCAGCAAGACAAACGTCTAGGACGGACAGGCTGGGCTACACCAGCCAGACAAACGTCTAGGACGGACAGGCTGGGCTACACCAGCCAGACGAACGTCTAGGACGAACAGGCTGGGCTACACCAGCCAGACAAACGTCTAGGACGAACAGGCTGGGCTACACCAGCCAGACAAACTACTAGGTACAAACAGGCTGGGATACACCAGCTAGACAAACGTCTAGGTACGAACAGGCTGGTCTACACCAGCCAGACAAAACGCCTAGTTACGGACAAAACGAGCAACACCGGACGGACAAACAACTGGGACGAACAAGCTGGGCTTCACCGTCCAGACAAACGTCTGAAGAAGAACAAGCCGGACGACACCGGCTGACGCAAGGCAGCCATTAACAAGAAAGTTTTGGGCCTACCCATCGGGGCACCGCCGCCACAAGGGCGTCTCCTGCCCGAGGGCGAGAGGGAGAAGGACAGGAAGGAAGCGTAACACAGCCCAAGGCAAGCGCTCCTCGGAGCGCCATGCCACGTGGGTGATGCCGACCTTGGCATGGGCCCCTACGGTCGGGCCCTAGGGACAAAGACAACTAGAAAAACCCGGCCAAGAGGCGTCGCCACCAGGGTGACGCCAGGGCGCTCGCTGGGAGCCTGGCCGGTCACGCACGGCCAAGAGCATGACGAACCCTGTGTAACACTGTAAGGTGTTTGGTTTAGTTTATTTAAAATATATATAGAATATGAGTCAGAGACAGGGATTTGGGAAGGCGCCAGTTGTCGGCCGGAGATCTCACACCTCTAAAGAGTTAATGACCCCAAGTGACCTGAGGTCAGATCATGTGAATTTCACCTTGCTTCTGCTAATCTCATAATTGGAGCCTGGTAGCCTTCAAACATGCCGACGTTTAAGGAGTGGCTTGGTAGAGTGCCGGAGGCTATCTACTTGTGGGCGGAGTTAGTTACTAGGGTCCCCAATATATACTCGGAGAACTATCGATTCGAGAGGATTGAGCATTAAGAGAAGAACAGCAGACGAGCCAGCAGAGCAGATAATAATCACGGTCACGCACGGCCAAGCGCATGACGAACCCTGTGTAACACTGTAAGGTGTTTGGTTTAGTTTATTTAAAATATATATAGAATATGAGTCAGAGACAGGGATTTGGGAAGGCGCCAGTTGTCGGCCGGAGATCTCACACCTCTAAAGAGTTAATGACCCCAAGTGACCTGAGGTCAGATCATGTGAATTTCACCTTGCTTCTGCTAATCTCATAATTGGAGCCTGGTAGCCTTCAAACATGCCGACGTTTAAGGAGTGGCTTGGTAGAGTGCCGGAGGCTATCTACTTGTGGGCGGAGTTAGTTACTAGGGTCCCCAATATATACTCGGAAAACTATCGATTCGAGAGGATTAAGCATTAAGAGAAGAACAGCAGACGAGCCAGCAGAGCAGAGAAGACGTCCCTAGCAGGGAGGCTGTCGGGCGGCAGGGCGAGACAGTCTCTGTCAAGCTACAGACCCCCCCCTCTATCCACCTAAAGGCAGAGACACTTGGTGAGTTGAGCAGTAAGGTGACTTGGTCGTGTTTTACAAGTGTTGTGTGATGATCAGGGGCAGTCAGTTGTAGTGTTCTCAGATTCTTGGAGGATGACTCACTTTACATATATATATCTTGAACATGCCTTAAAGTATGATACTTAATATGTGAAATATAATTGAATTTATTATTTAAATGGCCTTTAACTGTGTCCCCTATGTTTGGAGTTGATACATGGTAATAACATCTTTTGTGAATATTTGTGATACAGACAAGTTCCATTCCTTGTCTTGTATGTGATGATCTAGAATGGATGGTGGCAGCATTTCGTCTTCTACTATCTACTCTTCTACTTCTACTATCTACTCTTCAACTTCTACCTATCTATTCCTCTCCCTCCACCCCTCTCTAAACTCTCACTTTCAACTAATGACCCTCCTCGCTCCTTTCACCTCCCTACCTCTCACCCCAAACCCTCACTAATTACTTCACTATTCATTTCTTTCCTTTCGTTTTCTCTTATACGTTTGTGGCAATGATTCTGTATTCTAGAGTTCTCTCTAGAGTTTCGGGTAGCTGATCGAGTTACGGCGCCTTGTAGTCTTAGCACCTAGGTAGTCAAATACCTAGGTTACAAGGTGTTGAACGAGAGAGGTTGCCTTAGGAACTCTGGGAGTGCTCTAGAATAGTTAGCTAACTGGGGACGGGATAACGGACTAGAGAGAGCTGTTTCCCCCGGCCTCGTTAGTTAACTGGGGGGTGGAATAATGGACAAGATAGAGTTATTTCCCCCACCCCCCCGTTACACCTGGCCCCTAGGGCCAAGCCTAGAAGGCGCAACAAACCGGGTTCCAGGGAAAAACGCCTGGAACGGGAAAGGAAACGAGGGGCATCCCTGGGGCGAGTGCTCCACCGAGCTCCAAGCCACGTGGGCGCCGCCTACCGGGCATGGGCCCCAGGGCTCAGAACCCCGGAAACCAGCCACGTTGCGTCGCCACAGAGGGCGATGCCAGACCACAGTAAGGAGCCTGGCCGTGCACGCACGGCCAGGCGCGGGCGAAACATGGCCCCTAGGGCAAGCCTAGGGGCACAGCAAACCGGGGAGGGCACACCTGGGACGAATGGTCCACCGAGCATGCAATAGGGCCGGACCCCAGGGCACAGGACCCCCGAAACCTGGCCACATGAAGTCGCCGCAGATAACCAGCACACCAGTCCCGACCTGGAGGCGCGCCTGCAACCCCAGGGAGGCAAGCAGGTGGAAGGCCCTAGGGAACTAGCTAAAGCGGCACGAACGGGCCATGAGGGACGGCGCAAACACACGCCAGCACTGGGGGTAGTCCTGACTAACTTGAACAGGAAACTCTCTTACCTTAAGGTTTGCTGGGTAGGGCAGGGGGCCCCTGCGGTACCGGCCTGGGATGTCGAAGGCCCCAAAGGATCAGAGAACGTCAGATCTGGGACCATAGTAGAGGGGATGGGGTCCATTTGCTTGAGAAATCTCGTGTACACAGTAAAGCAGAATGGAGAAGCGGTAAGGGTACTGGCCCACGTGTCGATGAGGCGTGGTGCTGAGCGTGGAGCTGCTTCGTGGATCGTGGACCGGGTCGGGAGAGGGAGTGAGAGCGAGACCTGACTTCCCGCGCTTTTTATGCCACCCAGGCTGGCCGCACCGCGCCTTGCGGAACGCGATGCGCAATTATCTCTTCCTTCCCCATCAGAAACTCCACCGCCTTTCGTTCAAAAGGCAGTGGCCATTTGTTTAAAAAAAAAACAGACATGGGTTGACAATAGAGGGGTAAGGTAGGTTACAGGGAATTTATTAGGTATAGCTTCGTTTTTATCTTAAACTGGTTGAGAGAGGTACTGTCTTTAACATGGTTGGGAAGGTCATTCCACATTCTGGGTCCCTTGATTTGTAGAGCATTTCTAGATTGATTCAATCGTACTCTTGGAATATCAATACTGCATTTATGTCTGGTGTGGTGCTCATGGGTTCTGCTACAACCTTCTATGAAGCTTTTGAGGTCAGGATTGGCATTACAGTTCAGCGTTTTATATATGTATAATACACATGAGAGAATGTGCAGTGACTTAATATCTAACATATTCAGAGATTTGAGTAGGGGTACCGAGTGATGTCTGGGGCCAGAGTTGGATATTGTCCTAATAGCAGCTTTGTGTTGAGTAATTAGAGGACGTAAATGATTTTGGGTAGTAGAACCCCAAGCACAAATACCATAGTTGAGATATGGATAGATGAGGGAGTAATAGAGTCACCAGAGCAGGGCGGGGTACATAATTTTCTGATCAGGGGGGGAAAGATACTGGCAGTATGGGGCTTTAAAGTTTATTGAAGATTAAATTCTGCAGAACATGTAAATATATAAAGTAAGAATTAACAGTAACAATTCCAAGTCCGAGGACTAGAGTTAACTTAAAAGGTACACCCGTAGTAAGTATGAGACCTTAGCCTATAGTGACATGTAAACTAATTCTGCAGAAACCTAAACCTTAACTGGTACTAGAATTAAGGCCGAGTGCAAATGTGTAGTAATTATATAACACTAGGATATAACAGGCAGGACACAAAGAGTAACTAATAAGTGAGAGACCACATAACACATAATGTACCCGACCAAGAGGCCGTAAAGACCTAATGAATAAGGAGAAGGGGGGTGACTACAAGTAGGGCTTACTAGCACCTAGACTGGGCAAAGTATTAGCTGCGGACAGCGGGACACTTGGGGACCGGCGCTGCACCCCCCTTCCCACATGCAGTGGGGAGAAAGTAGGGTAGGAGTGTAATGTTATGGATAAGTAAGAGCACTGCCAAGGGCCTGACAATTTGCATTAGTAGGGGGCACCTAGCAGAGAGTGTGTTGAGCACGCTTACCACTGCACTGTTGTCCGATTTGCACACCAGCCTCTTATTGGCCAATACCGGGGCGAAAAGTGCTATACCCATGAAGAAAGGGTAGAGCCGAGCAAAGCAATGTTGAGCCGACCCCAGACCTGCGGCCACGTTCCCCTGAACCAGGCTGCCCCTAGCGTTAGGCCATACCCCTTGGAAGAAGCATCTGCACACATTGAAAGTGATGGAGCATTTCCCCATCCGCCATCTGGGGGAAAGACTGTTACTCTATTGAAGTCAGTGAGGAAGGAGCGCCAGGCGACGAGATCGAGCTTAGCCTCGGCGTCCAAATGGCATAGGCGCGAGGGGCGCTGTGGGCCTCGCGCAAGCGGATGCAGACGACGCAAGAAGGCCCGGCCTCCCGGGATTACCGCGGTGGCGAATTGCAACTTCCCAATGATCGCCTGCAGGTCCCGGAGGGGGATGCGCTCCAGACTCAGCGCGACTTCCACTGCTGCCGTGTACTTCGTTCTCTTGTCCTCTGGTAGTCTTGTTTCCATCCTGTGAGCGTCAATCTCCAGCCCCAGGAACGTGAGGCAGGAGCACGGGCCCTGTGTTTTGTGAGGTGCCAAGGGGACCCCCAATCGCTCGCAGAGGGCAGTGAACACCCTCAGGCTTCGCTGGCACTCGTCGAAAGTGAAACTGACGAAGAGGAAGTCGTCCAATACCTTCACAACGTCGCGCACCCCAAACTTCTCGGCGAGGATCCATTGCAGGGCACTGGAGAAGGTCTCGAAGATCCGGCAGGAGGGGGCGGCTCCCATGCTGAGCATCTTCTCGTAGTAGTACTTGCCCCCGTAAGAAAACCCCAGGAGATGGTAGTCGCTCGGGTGTACTGGGACGATCCTGAAAGCTTCTGCGATGTCGCACTTTGCCAGGTGAGCCCCCGGGGACCGGCTGACAACCATTGTCACCGCATCATGGATAGACTGGTAGGTGACGGACGTCGATTCCCGGGGGATGTTGGCGTTCACACTGTCAGGGGAGTAAGGGTAGCTAAGGGTGTGCAGGAGGCGGTACTTGCCCGGCGTAGACTTCTCCCTCAGTGCTATGGGCGAACACTTGAAATTCTTGAAAGGGGGGGCTTCGAAGGGGCCCGCGATGCGTCCTAGACTCAACTCCTTGTCGAGCATGGGCCCGACGATGTGCGGGAGGTCCGTCGTAGCCTGGGGGTTGCGTGAAGTGAGGGGGGTTCGCACTCCTTCAAAGCCAAGTAGGAACCCCCCTCTGAAGCCCCCCACGACGTAGTCTCGCAGGGGATATCCCACCAGCAAAGCATCAAGGGCGTCGGCGTCCACCGGCGTTGTTACTGCCGGCGTTCTTCTTGGCCTTGTCCTATGGTTGTCTTCGTGGGCGCTGGTCATGGGTGGGTCCGTCGCGTATGTGAGCTGGGGGGCACGTGGTGTAGGCCGGGTGCCTCCTTCGGCAGCGCGGGCAGTAGTGCAGGAAGGAACATGAAGTAAAACTGCAGCCGGGTCCTCTCGAGTGGTAGGCAAAGCAGTAGCCCGGGGGGAGCCCTGCGGCCCGGGCGCTAGAGAGGGTAAGGGCTGCCGGCCGACCTGCCTCCTGTCTGCCTGTCTGAACAGCGACGTGTGCGACGCGCTGTACCGAGCGGAATTCCAGGTCCAGCCTGTAATCAAGTCAAGAACAGTCCGACCTCTCCTTGTCCCATCTGAAGGCCTTGTCGTACCACATCCAGTCGTTTTTAAGGGTCACCTTCATGGTCTTGACGTAGCGGGTGTAGGTGAGCAGGGCCTGAGCCTCGGCCGGGTGCTTCTCGATGTAGATCGTAGCATAGATGTCAAAGCAGTGCGCCCACTGGTCTGGCGTCAGGGGCGGCTGCTTCTTACCAGACGCCTGGGGGTCAGTGGAGGGCGCGGGGCGTGTCTCGTAGGGTCCTGCTTCTCGCTCATGAGTGAGCAACTCCCTGAGGTCAACATACTTTTTAGCCCAGATCTTTTCCCGGAGAGCCTGTGGTACTTGTACGCCCAGGAGTGGGATGGTGGAAGCCTGAGGTGCCCGAAGGTGTCCCAGCCAAGGGCTAGGAGGTGGGGAAGAAGCGCTCACCCTGGGAGACTCACCATAAGAGGACGGGCTGGAGGAGCTGGCACAGCGCCTCGACGTATGCCCCCTGGCCCTGTATCGAGGGCGACGCTCGGATGAGTAGGGCGAGGGGGCTGGGGCGGCAGGGGCACCTGCTCCGTCGCGGTGACCTGAGCCCGAGGAGGGCCCACGTGCTTGCGCAATGAGGGCCTGCAGCGTCGTCCAATCGTCTGCTGAAAGGGGTGGGAGTTGTGTCACTGTGCCACCCGTTGCTTTGTCTAAATTGTCCAGCTGAGGTGTGCGCCCGGTGTCCGTGTCCGAGCCAGCCGAGGAGGGCTCTGTAGAGGGGGAGGCAAAGCGTGCGGGCTTGGTCCGCGCCCTGGCCGGCTGTGTCCGTGCTCCACTACGTTGCTGTCCTCGCGTTGACGCCGTCCGTGCCCTCTTCCGTGTTGCAGATGTTGGGTGGTCCGGCTTCTCGCCACTGCGGAAAGAGGGAACGTTAGTGACAGCCTGACTGACCTGGCGACAGGCAGGGGGGGGAAAAACCCGGCTGCCGCGCCTGCTAGCATAACATACGCCGCCCCAACTAACAGTAATTAAGACACGTTGCCGGGGATAGAAACAGAATCCCACAGGCACGAAGGAGGGGTGGGGGGGGGGGGGTAAGATAAGCAGACGTAGGAGGAACCAAGGAGACGTTTCACACAGGCGTGCCCGCACGGCTGGGGGGGGGCGGAAATAACAGTGGGCCGAAGAGAAGATAACATCGCCGAGGCGCGCTGGACGGCACACAACCCGGTCTGAGAAAGGCCCAAAAGCGAGAGGCGATAACGTAGAATGGGATGGAAGAATGCGGAAGTAAGAGGGCGAGACCGAGTAAACAGGGAACCAGGGGGGGGGGGTGGCAACCGATAAGCCTCGGCTCGCGCACCGCTGGCCATACCTAAACATACTTAGACAGGAAGGGGAGAAGCATAAAAGTAACCCAGCAAAAGAGACAAGCAGCTGTCAAAGCATAGCCTGCAGGAGGCGAATGAGCTGGGGAAGGCTGACGAACAGGCCCAAATAGTAGTAGGCATCCTTCAGTCTCGGGAGACTATGGAGTTGCGCCCTAGTTGTCAATCCTGGTGCAGCGTCTGGTGTGACTGATGAGGCCAATCCGAGAGTGGCAGTCCATCCCACACCGAGCACAAACGAAGTCCGATTCTGGTCTGTCTTCCTGGTTACCGGCTTTCCTTCTCTGTCTCTTTGCCTCCGATTCCTTGGCAAGTGACTCCTCGAACTTGGAGAGACCTCGTTGAACAGACTGCCTCCAGGCTGAACGGTCTGTAGCCAGTGTCTCCCATATAGCAAGATCGACGTCCATGGCTTTCAGGTCCCTTTTGCATACGTCTTTGTACCGTAGCTGGGGCTTGCCTACTGGACGCTTTCCCTGCCTCAGCTCTCCATACAGGAGATCCTTGGGGATCCTGCCATCGCCCATTCGCACAACGTGCCCGAGCCAGCGCATTCGTCTCTGTTTCAGCATTGTGTACATGCTGGTGATTCTTGCTCTCCCCAAGACGTTGTTGTTTGTCACCTTGTCCTGCCAGGTGATGTCCAAGATGTGTCGAAGGCAGCGCATGTGGTAGGCATTCAGCCGTCTTTCCTGACGGGCGCGGAGTGTCCAAGACTCACTGCCATAAAGGAGAGTGCTCAGGACACAGGATCTGTAAACCTGAATCTTAGTATACTCAGTTAGCCTATTGTTGGCCCACACTCTCTTTGTCAGTTTGGACATGGTAGTAGATGCCTTACCGATGCGTTTGGTTAGCTCCGTATCAAGAGAGAGGGAGTCAGAGATTGTGGAGCCCAGGTACACGAAGTCGTGAACAACTTCCAGTTTGGAATCAGAGATGCCGATGTCAGGTGGAGAGTCCTCTCCTTGTCCCATGACTTGTGTTTTCTTCAGACTGATGGTGAGTCCGAAAGCCTGAGAGGCCTCGCTGAAGCGGGTTATGAGCCGTTGGAGGTCTTCAGCTGAGTGGGCAGTGACTGCTGCGTCGTCGGCAAAGAGGAAGTCGCGCAGACACCTCAGCCGAACCTTTGTCTTGGCTCTCAGCCTGAATAACTCAGATGTTTATTCAGGTAAGGCATATACATACAAGTGATGTTACATTAATGGATTGATATATAGATAGAGCTAGTACATACAATGCCTAAAACCACTATTACGCAATGCGTTTCGGGCAAGAAAAACATTAATATCTAGAACTTAATACTAATTGAGCATAAAGAATAAAAAGTGTTGAGAACAAATACAAATAAAGATAAAAAAAAAGGGGGAACATGACTGAAAAAGCAGCACAAATACAATAGGTTGACAAACTAAAGCAAGGGCAAGAGGCCCGTAACACAGCAACGAGCCCGACGCGTCTGAATTTACCCAAATCATAAAGGCAAAGCTCTAGAAACACCCGAAGGAGACCAAGAAAATATCTAAGCAACAGAAAGAAAGTTAACCAACCCAATGAAAAAAACCCAGAGAAGGGGGGGAAAAAGTAGCCTGAATAAACAAGCAAGAAGCAAGAGGCCCGCAACACCGATAGCAAGGCAAGCTAGCAGACCTTACAGACGTAGTAGCAACAAGCGTAGTTGAACGACAGAGGAACCGGGGGAAGAACATAACTAACATTACGCGAGAGCTAGGCGTAAACGAGAATAAATGAAAGGAACCCAACAACTGCAGGGCCAGAAGCATAAATCAAGAGGCGAGGGCCCACAACTGCACCTCGCGCATCCTGGCTGCCTTGAAAAACAACGGCGAAGGAAAGGGGACTACTAACTGTAGACACTGCCAAGGAAATAAACAAAAGATGGCAGAGACAAAGATAACGTAAGCTAAATGTAACATTTCGCCCTATAGTAAAAAATGTTTTTATAACAAACATAAAGGATGCACGACACAAATGTAACCAATTAAGTAACAGGGATTAAATAGTGGTAGGCGAATGGGACATTTCGCCCTATAATAAATATATAACAAATTTAATGACAAACATAAAATGATGCACAGCACAAATGTTACCAAATAAGTAAGATGTATTGAATTGTGGTAGGCTAAATGGAACATTTCGCCCTAGAATAAATAAAACCATTTTTACATTAAGAAAACGGAGGAGAAGCATAACATAAATATAACCATATAAGTAACGTGAATAAACTGCAAGAGCTAAGCATAAACTACTGTAACTACCGAGGAAACTAGGCAAAAGTGCAGGGCCAGGAAACGTGAAGCTAAAAAGGGCCCGCGAATACTGCAAATAGCCCAGCCTGGCTGACTTTACTTAATAATTTACTTAGGAACTCTGCAAATAGCACATCCTGGCTGACTTTACTTAATAATTTACTTAGTAACTCTGCAAATAGCACATCCTGGCTGACTTTACCTAATAATTTACTTAGTAACTCTGCAAATAGCACATCCTGGCTGACTTTACTTAATGACGTAAGGCAAGGTAAAAGTGAGCAAACATACTGAACACAGCAACGCAAAATTAAACATGCGACATGAGCAAAGCATCAACTGTTGGAGTAAATTAAGGTAGGCTGTTTGGGAAAAAGAATCCGTGGTAATCTAAAAGCAGGAGGCATGTTAGTGCTGAAATGTAGAACATAATTATGAATAGGGGCAAGGCATCGCACGTGATATCTGCAAATACAAAATAAGGGTATACAATCGGCGTGCATATATAACCATTTTTACATTAAGAGAACGGAGGTGATGCATAACATAAATATAACCAAATAAGTAACGTGAATAAACTGCAAGAGCCAAGCGTAAAATACTGTAACTACTGAGGAAACTAGGCAAAATGCAGGGCCAGGGAACGTAAAGCAAAATAAGGGCCCGCGAATTCTGCAAATAGCACCTCCTGGCTGACTTTACTTAATAAATTACTTATAACTCTGCAAATAGGACATCCTGGCTGACTTTACTTAATGACGTAAGACAAAGAAAAGTGAACAAACATACTGTAACACAGCGAACGCAAAAATTGAACATGTGACATGCGCAAGGCATCGAATGAAGGAGTAAATTAAGTTAGGCTGTTGGCAAAAGGAATCCGTGGTGATCTGAAAGCAGAGGCATGTCAGTGCTGAAATGTAGAACATAATTATGAATAAGGGCAAGGCATGTCGCGAGATGTCTGCAAGTACAAAATAAGAAACCTTCCATATAAAGTGTGAGAAAAATCTTAATTTACATTGTCTTAGAAAGGCAAAGAAAGGGATATCATTAAATATACGACGTTCCCGACGACGCTTCGACGCCGCCATCTGCTGGAGGATACCGTGCCCCAGGCAACATGGGGGCCACCCCCCTGTCCAGGGCACTGCCCCTGGAACTGGACGCCGAGGACTTAACGAACACCGAGGGAGACGAGTCATCCTGGATTGCCGGCGGCAACGCCGAACCCAGGGCCTGTGGTGCGTACCGTTAGACGTACCTGTAGACGTCGTCGTGCTGATCTCGGGTCCGTGCTACAACGCCAGCGTCTCCCTCCGACGTTGAAGAACAACAGACGACACAAGGCGGACGGGCAGGCGGACGAACGCTGAACTTGCAACGTAGGAGGAATCCCTGCTACAACGGACGGGCAGGGCGCTTAAGGCAAACGCACCGGGCTACACCGGCCAGGCGGGAACGCCTGGGAACCAACCTGCCGGTCAACACCGGCCAGACGGAGGACATGGAGTAACGGTCCTGGCTACCCCCCGGGCAAGCAGGACACGTGCCTGAGGGCCTGGACGACGGAAAGCTTTAAATAACACACTGGGCTACACCGGCCAGACGAACGTCTGGGTACAACATGCCGGTCTTACACCGGGCAGACGGACGTCTGGGGACAACTTGTTCGGCGACAACTCCGGGGAAGACGTACATGGGGACTCCGGGACTCCAAAGGGCCTGGGACTAACTCCCCGGGCAACACGGCCGGGCGAGACGTCCGAGGGCGACGTGCCTAGCTGAGAACACACCACACACGCCAAGGACCCCGTGGCCTACCAGCCAAGCGCTGCCACAAGGCATGCTCAGGGCCTAGTACGAAAGGGAGGGGGGGTGGTGGGCCGCACACAGGCGCGCCCGTACGGGCGCGAGGCAGCCCGAGCCCCGAACGTGGGGAAGCCGTGGCGCAAAGCCACGTGGATTAGCACCCAAATAAGGGAACAGGAAGGGCAGAACACAGCCCAGCCGTGTGCTCCACGGAGCGCCGTGCCACGTGGCAGCACGACCAGGCTTGTGCCCCGGAGCAGGCCCGGGCGAAGGGCCGGAACCTGGCCACAAGTCGTCGCCGGCGGCGACGCATGTCTGCACAGGGAGACCTGACCCCTGGGGACAGCCCAGGGAACCCGGCAGACCGGCAACAGGGAACACCCGAGGGAAAAACAGGAAAGTCGCAGAAGCATGCCCTGCCGGCCAGGCACATGTCGACCCGGCAAGGCATGGGCCCCAAGGCGGGGCCCGCCATAGGGCCGCCCACGCCTGGCCACATGTCGCCGCCGCCAAGAACATGTGCCCCGGGCGTAGGACCGAACCTGGCCACAAGCCGTCGCCGACGGCGACACATGTCCTCGGACAAGGAGAAACCTGGCCCCCTGGGACAGCCCAGGGGAACTGGCTGGCCGGCAGAAGGACGCCGAAGCACGCCCAGACGACCAGACACGTGGTCGATGGCGGCGAGGCATGGGCCCCAAGGCAGAGCACGAAGGGCGTAGGGCCCACCACGCCTGGCCACATGGCGACGCCGGCAAGGGCACGCCTGGCCGCCGACGGGGCCCCTGGCAGGGCGCGCGCCTGGGCATGCCACGCTGCGGGGCCCCCTGGACACGCACGGGTACGGCTGGACGGTGCCCCACCTGAGAGGAGACCGAACGCAGGCCACTAGGGACGCGGCCCGGCGCACGCCGACCCTAAGCCAGCCACATGACCTGCACGGTACGGGAGCGCCCGACACGGGCCCAAGAAGGGCGCCCCAGCTCTCCCGGGAACTAACAGCAGAGAACCCAAAGGACTAACTAAGGCGGCACACACGTACCGCGAGGGGATGGCGCTTGGCACACGCCGCACTGGGGAGGTCCTGACTAGAATTGAACAGAAAAACCTCACCTTGGGGTTAAAAGTGTAGGGCAGGAGGCCCCTGCCGGATCGGTCTGGGGTGTCGAGGGCCCCATGATGTCCATGAGAGAGAGGTCAGGTACCGAGGCGGCTGGCGTGATGTCCATCTCGTGCGAAGTCGGGCGGCCGGGGAGTGGTTGCGAGGGCAGCGGCGAGGGCAGGCGGAGTGAGGGCAGAGCCCCTCTGTGCCCCCGTATTTATACCGCCCCAGACTGCCCGCGCAATGCCGCGGGACGCACTGCGCAAATGTTTCTTTCTCCCCCATCAGAAAGCTTGCGAAGCAGTGGCCATATCTGATCTTAGAAAGAATGCCCACAGTTTTTTAAACTTTATTTGATATATTTAGAATGTGTCCCTGGAAATTCAGCTTGTGGTCAATGAAAACGCCAAGGAATTTGCCATCTAATTTGTTACAAATTTGGGTATTGTTTATTTTGAGATTTATTTGATTAGAGTATTTATTGCCAAACAGAATATAGAAGGTTTTGTCAATGTTAAGGGTGAGTTTGTTGGCAGTTAGCCAAAGATAGACTTTATTTAGCTCAGTATTTACTGTGGCATTTAGAGCAAGGGGGTCACGACTGGAGTTAATGAAGGTTGTGTCGTCAGCAAATAGAATTGGTTTGAGGTGTTGGGAGGCATTTGGAAGGTCATTAATGTAGATGAGAAAGAGGAGAGGGCCAAGTATGCAGCCCTGAGGAACACCAATGTTGATGGGTAGGGTGGGAGAAATTGTATTATTCACAGAAATATACTGGAGCCTGTCAGTAAGGTAGGATTTGAGGTATTGCAGGGAGTGTCCTCTGACTCCATAATGATGTAATTTAAGAAGAAGGTTTTGGTGGTTGACAGTGTCAAAAGCTTTACGCAGGTCCACAAATAACCCAACAGGGAACTCATTTTTATCAAGAGCTGTATGAACCGAGTTAAGCATACTAATAAGTGCATCGTTAGTGCTTTTTTTGGGTCTGAAGCCGTATTGGCAAGGGCTAAGTATATTGTGTTTGGCTAGATACGAGTAAAGCTGCTTATAGATTAGTTTTTCAAAATTTTTTGACAAGTTTGGCAGGATTGATATAGGTCTGTAGTTGTTAACATCTGTGAGATCACCACATTTGTGGACAGGCGTTACTCTCGTTTTGTCGTTTTTTGGTTTGTTTAACACCAAACATATAGCATATAACATATTATAATAATAACAAATAATAGATAATAGATAAAGCAAAATAAATAAGGTAAAATAAATAACGGATAAACAGAAATATAAATAAACAAACAGAAGTGGAGCAGAGAACCGGAAACATTACTAGAACAATAACGTTGGAATAAGCGAAAAAAGTGAACAGTGTCACCAGAATAAGGACAAGAGTAATAACAGAAAATAAAGTAAATAAATAACGAATACACAGAGAATTAAGAACGAATGAAAGTGTAGCAGAATACATAAGGAAGGACATAAGTAATAACATAAATAGTAAATTAAATAATAAAATTAATATATAAAGTAATAAAGCAAATAAAATAAATAATAATAGCATAACATATAATAATAACATATAGCATATAACGTATAATAATAACAAATAATAAATAAAGCAAAATAAAGAAAGTAAAATAAATAACGGATAAACGGAAATATAAATAAACAAACAAAAGTGGAGCAGAGAACCGGAAACATTACTAGAACAATAACGTTGGTAATAAGCGAAAAAAGTGAACAGTACCACCAGAATAAGGACAAGAGTAACAGAAAATAAAGTAAATAAATAACGAATACACGGAGAATTAAAAACTAATGAAAGTGTAGCAGTATAAAGATAAAGCATAAGCAATAACTTAAATAGTAAAATAAACGGAAAGAAAATAACGAATAAATGAGTAGCAGTACACACAGAATAATGGCAAACGTAAATTATTAAAGTAAAATAAATACCGAGCAAAACGTAAATATAAAATGCACGAAAGGAGTGGAACAGGATAACCAGGAAAAGGTCAGAATAATAACTAAACTAAATAAATAACGAACAAAATATAAATTAAAACGAATTAATGTGACTCAGTACAAACAGAAAAGGACAAAAGTAATAACAGAAATAAAGTAATAAATAACGAAAAAAAAAGAATAATTGAGTAGCAGACAAACAGAATAATGACACAGGAATTAAAAAGAAAAAAGAGAATAGAAGGGGAAAATAAAGAAGGAAAAAATTATGAAAAAACTCAACACCAGAAGAGTTAGCGAAAGTGGACCCCAGGGCAACGAAATACACGATACTTCCTTCAGAGGCGGACGCAGGGAAGGCACTAACGAACGTCCCCTCCTCCAGCGCAGAGCGAGTGCCACTTGCGCCCCTAGGGACGGAGCGATGACGTAGGGAGGAGCTCCAAGCGTCCACAACTCGTCCACTCCCACGTCGCCGAGCCCAGCTATGGGGAGCCCCCCTAGCATCCCCCGCCGTCCTCGGCGTCGGCTGCTGAATCGTCAGCTTGCCCCCTTAGCTGGTACTTCAGCAGCTGGCCCACCGCCAGAAGGGACAACGCCGCTGGGACATCCACTCCTGGACGCCAACGGCTGGCCCGGTAGCTGCTGGTCCACCAGCTGTGTCCCGCGTCTAGGGGGGGGGGCCAGAACCAGGGCTCCGCGTGTTGCTGAAGGGGCCACGTGGGCCCGCAACCCTCCGGCCCAGGGCAGGACGTTGCCAGCTGGGACATCAGCGCTGGGGCCCCATAGTACAGGAGTAAGGTGGGTGGCTGGAAGCACCCTGAGTGCTGGTTTGAGTCGGCTCATGGCTCCCAATGATTTTCTTATTGATATATCACATTAATGTGATTTCTTTGTCAGTAAATGCTGTAAATAGAGAGTATGTGGTCTCTGCACCTCATGTGATAGGGGGACCAGGTTCTGGCTCTGGTTCTTGGTAGGCCAAACGGAATTCCGCGGCTCATGGGCCTTGTCGTGTGGAGCAATCTCTACGAAATAGCTACCAGGGCTACCCCAGAAAAGACATTTCATTACATTCACTGCTTAAATTTTTTTATACGTCTTTGGGTTGAGGTTCACCCACACAATAAAAGTGGGAATGGGATTAATGATGTATGTACTGCATAGTGGTAAATTTTTACTTGTGTAACTTCAGATTATTTAAAGATGTGACGCTCATATTGTGAAATTTCATATTGTACTTTATTTTGTGAAGTTTTACTTGTCATGAACTTTAACTTAATTAAAATTGGACAAACAATTGCTGCATCTAAATTATATCTCACAAGTTATAATAATTTAATTTTTATTTTCAGTAACAATTGTTTGGCAAAATAGATGGGGAAAATAATGAAAATATTATTTCATTCCTAATTTGTTTTATAGCATTTGTCATTTTTTAAAGTGGGGTGGAGTTGTAATTGTACTAATTGGATACCTCAAGGGTGGGGGGGGTTATAATGCCATAAATGTTATATACAGTACTTTTCTGTGGTGACCCCCCTATGGCTTTCCGGAGCTATCCATGGCTGATATGGATACCCTAACTATTTTGCATAAGTCGATGTGGGTGGAGTTCTAGGCCTACCGGGGACCACAAGCCAGAACCTGGCCAGCCTCACAAAGGCGCGAGGAGCAATGGCCCAATGGAATGGAAATGCACATGTGATTTGGAGAATTCTATATCTGCCATTGACTGGGACAGGCACCCAGAAGGTAACTGCCACAAAACAAACCTCTGTTCTGGTTAACAACGAAAATCGTCAAATGAGTGGACAGAACTCTCCAAAAGAAAAACAAGCAAACACGCTTGACATCACACGAGCCACACCGCATGTCTGCGCAGCTTACCCCCTCCCCGGAAGGGGGAAGGCGGAGCGCCAGACCCTCGTGCCGGTGATCCACACCCCAGTTCCTTGGCTGATGGGATTGTGCTTAGTCGTGTGGCTCCAGCTTCAGTCTTCTCTCAGTGCTGTTAATTGTTTTCAGTGTTGCTCTTACGGTGGTCGTACGAGCTGGTGGTAGTATTCTCAGGTACTCTGGCTGCATGTGCTTAGGGTCACCTTCCCTGAGTGCCCTGTATATACCACCCTTGGGGCTTGGGGGTTTCCTTCCACAAGTCACCTTGGGTCTACCTCTGTTGACCTTTCGCTGCTTGGCATTGGGCCGCCCCAAGTGTGTGGGGGTTTCCACCCTTGTTTGCCTTGGGGTAAGTGGCAGTTATTGCACTGATAGGGCACAGGGTATTGAGTAGCTAGTTTTCACCTTTAACAGGTGCCGGCTCTGTTCTCTTCAGGTACATTGTCCTCTTGCGAGGTTTTTCCTTTCATTTTGCATGGTGGAGGGGTCTGCCTTGTGTTCTCCCTTCCCCCTTATGTTAGGCTCGTTTGTGTGGTGGCACCCTCTGCTTCGCCCTCGTGAGCGGACAAGTCCCGCGAGTTCAGCTTTTAGCAGTTTGCTTGTTAGTTTGGGGCGCCGGTTAGTAGTACCCTGCCTGGAATAACCCTTAGCATACCCAGTCTAGGGGCCCTGGAAAACCCTGCGGGGGCACTCGGGTCTGATGGAGGAGACCCCTGCATCCCCTCTCACTTTGTGCAAGTTTGAGGGTTATTCTGTCCCCTTGTCTCAGGGTGACACTCATTGTTTTTGCCTCCATCATGCTGCCTATTGGGTTGGTAACACATTCAACCCTGAGTTCTGCAAGCTTTGTTGCTTGTTTGTGGCTCCAATCACCCAATATGTTGATGAGATTCTTCGGGTGCAGGCGGCTCTAGCGCTGCCGGGTAGGTTGTTGCAACGCGCTAGTTTGGTTGCTTCCCCAAATTCCCCGAGGCTGCCCTGTTTTGCTTCTCAGAACCCGGACTTGGGGGTGTTGGTCGTGTCGGCCTTGGTTCCGTCCGCGCCCCCTCGTTCTTCCCCTGCTGTGGTTTATTCGGTCCCCCCTGCTTCCGACTTCTAGGCATCTGAGGGCTTCGGGGTCGGGGCAGGGTATCGAGGTTTAAGACTCGGGTAGTTTCGGGGGTTGGCCCTTCCAGGGTTGTCAGAGGTGTTCGAGTCTGTTCCTCCAGCCGTAGCTCCGGGGTCTGACCAGTGGTCCCACTCTCTTCCTACTATTTCGGTCGCTCCGACGTTTTCTTGTGAGTCCGGGGCTTTGAAGGACGAATTGGCCCCGGAACCTGACATGGTGGTTCCCAGGGTTGGTAAGTGCGGACTTGGGGCTTTGGGCCCCGTTGGAACCCGCCTGGGTTTTCCGACTTTCTGAGCAGGGCTTACTGTTACAAGGAATGGGGTTTTCCCTTCCTCCCTCTGAGTACGAGTTTCCTTTGGACGTCAGCCCCTCCCATGATTCGGTTCCATGTACCTTCCAGTCCGTCGTCTCTGTCCTTCTGTTGGGCGTTTTTTTCACTTTCCCACCTTCTCTGGGACCTGTGTTCTGCATCATGCTGCAATCATTTTCTGTTGTCTCTGGTCCTGCATGTCCATTGGTCACAGATGCTATTGGGTGCGTCTGTGCCTCCATGATTTTGTGCTTGTTGGTCTTGGTTCTCGAAGGTTCGAGTGGGTCTTCAATGCTTTTGAATTATTGGAACTTCTGTTGCCTTCCGGTGGAGCTTACCTCCAGTCCATTCTAGGACTAGTTGGTACTCTTGTCCTTTTTCTAATCTTTTGATGCTGTTAACGATTTTAATAGTTGCCTCGTTCCATAATTTGTCTCGACATTACTAATTATGGTTCCATTTTCATTGTTGGCACCCTCCCGGGTGGTGCAACCCAGACCTCATGTGTCCTGCGCTTGCGTCATGGGTGATTTTTTTGTTTTGGTCGGTGTAGACATGTGTCGGTGTTCAGCACACTTTCTCCTGGGTTATACACTGCTCTCGCTCATCTTATCTCTCCAGTCATCGCTCCCTGGTTATTGGGGTCATTTTGGGTTATATGTTGGGAACACTTATAGTTATTTCTCTGCTTATGGGTGGTGGGGGGGGGGGGGGGTGGCTAGGTGTGGTGGCACCTCCACCTCTCCACTGCACCTGCTCTCCTACACTAGCATCTCTGGACATGCTCTGCTAGCAATGCTCCCAGACCATTACACGGCTACGCTATGTCGTGATCCGATAGTGCCTCTGCTCTACAGGTGAGATTATACTGTCTGGTGCCTTTGTCAGCAGGGACACGGGACACTTCTTCATTGCCCATTGTTCAGTGCTCACGTTCAACATTTCCTTTTTGAATTGATGTCCTCATGGCGCAGTAGTACAATACTGCCCTAGCCTAGCCTAACCTAACAATTCCAGACTTTGGCTTTTTGGTTTCATGAGTTCTCAAGGTGTTTTCTACAGTATTCTTGGGGCATTCCCTGATTTTGCCTTGGGCGACGGTTGTGGGCGTGCAGATCATGGATTGCATCAGTTGACATTCTGGTCGGGTTTTGACATAGGATTCGACCACATGTACGTTACATATACACATACGTACCTATGTTTTATATTTGTACGGCATGTATATACACCTTCTGTACCCCTCCCCTTCCTCTTATGGGCTGGAAGCCATGTTTCCTGTTCTTGGGGTCTGGGTTTTGGTGTTCGTGTGGGGTTTGCTTCTCTAAGTAGCACTTGAGTTTGGGCGAGCGTCTTGTTTTTCGCTTGCTCCTGGTCTGTGTATATGGTTTATGTACCCTCTGTTGCCGGTTGCTTTTACTCTTGTCCCTGGCTTTCGGTGCTTGGACTGTCTTTCGGGTATTTTCATTGCATTTGTACGTCTTGGCTATTCTCATGCTCATGCTCGGTTGGGCTCTGTTCTTGTTCAGTTTCCTGTTGTAGAACAGGCCCAGTGGTCCGGTATAGCTCTTGAGTTCTTCCTCTTCTCCTTGTCTGACACTTCCAGCGTCTGTGTTGCGATGTCTGCTGGTGTATATCGCTTTCCGATCACCCGCTCCTGCCCCTACAGTTCCTTTTCATTGGGGCACAGTTCCTTTTCATTGGGGCACGGGGGGGTGGGGGGGCTTGGCTTCTGGTCCTGGCTGCGGCTTTTCTTTGTGTTCCTTTCCGGACAGTACGTTTTTGTTTTAGTGCAGTAGCATGCTTCGTTCTTCCCTGCTGGAGGTGGTAGTGCCGCTCCTGTGGGTTGTGGTGTGTTTTTCGCTTCGCATCTATGGTTTCGGATCGTGGTGCTCGGTTCCTTGTGGGCCTATGCCTGGGCCTTGACTCTTAGGTTTTTCGCTGCCCTTTTTGCTCTTGCTATTTGTGGTTGGCAGTTTCTGCAAGCAGCAGCAGCTTGTCTGTTATTGGGCTCATTGTTCCTTCAGGGGTCCTGGGAGGGGGGGCCTCCTGGACGGGGCGTGTCTGTTTTGCCGGGTTGGTTCTTTTCCAGCTCGCCAGGTTTGGGTTACTGGTTCCCTGTCGGGCGTTCCTTTTGGTTCTTTGATTGCCTTGGTTCCGGCGCAGCTTGCTCGGTGTCCGCACCCAGGAGTTTTCCCGTGGCTCTGCCTCTTTTTACATGGTCGGTCCGGTCCGTGGCAGGACCGGTCTTCTCCTGAGTCTGGTACTTTTGACTCGAGTCTCTCACCATCTGTTTGGTGATTAGGTGGCGTTTTGAATGTGTCCTACCTGCTTGCTTTGTCTCGGTGGTGGTATGGGGTTTTCTGGCGGTCCTTGTTTTCTTTGTCTCTTTGTAGGTGTACTGCGCTCTTTGTTGTCATGGTCTTGTCCTTCTCTCGTGGTGGTTTAGGGGCCGTTTTCTGGCCGCATACCGTCGCCCTGTCTCGTGCGGCGCTGGCGAAGCTGCTTCGGATTGCTCCGGTTTTGTTGTTCCTTCTGCACCATTCACAGGTTGTCTTGGGCATTGATCACCTCTGGCCTGCTCATGCACCACCTGAGCCCTCCTGCTCTGGGGCAAGATGCTCTTTTCTCTATTCCTTTTGGTTTGTTGTGGCCCCTAAGGTTCCAGAGGGGTCCCTGAGGTTGTTGCTGCTTAGTTGGTTGGCTGGGGTGCTTCTTGTGTCCGGTTGCGGCTTTCCGCCGTTCTTTGCACACCACAGCCTCTGGCCAGGCTGCGCTTTGGGTTGATCCAGTTTCCCTTCCCTGTTCTTGGGTTCGGGTCTCTGGTTGTCCGCTGGGTCCTTCTGTCTAGCCAGCCTATGGTCTCTCCCCGTGCCCTTGACATTCATAAGTTTGCTGCGCTTGCTGCCATCTTTGGTGGCATTTCTTGGGCGGCATGTCATGGGCTGACGTTCGGGCACAAGGTTGTTTTGGTGGTCGCGCTGGGTCCTGGCTGCGCGCTCCCTCGTGTCTGTTCCTGGGCCTAGTTGGGCCTGTCGCCTTGGGTCATCTGTTGCAGCTTGTTGTCTCGACTTTGTGTTGTGGTGTGAGCACCAACCGCCTCCCGGATGCGTCCCTCTGTTTTCGTCTTTGGTGAAGTAGCTCCAGGGAGCCATAGGGGCTCCTCCTAGAAAACCAGCGTTGAATGTAATGAAACTCTATTTTCTGAGTGAGTCCCGGAGGCTCCCCGGCAACCCTCCCCTCCCTCCTGTCGGTGGTTTTTCGCGTTTTTTTTATATTCAGCCTCGGAACTGGGGTGTGGATCGCTAGCACGAGGGTCTGGGGCTCCCCCTTCTCCCCTCCCAGGGAAGGGGGGAACTGCGCAGACATGCGGCGCGGATCGTGTGACGTCATGCTTGTTTGCTCGTTTTTCTTTTGGAGAGTTCTGTCCACTTGCTTGACTATTTTCGTTTTAACCAGAATAGGCGTTTCGTTTATAGCGCTTACCTTTCTGGGTGCCTGTTCCAGTCGATGGTAGATATAGAATACTCCAAATCACATGTGCATTTCTTTGGGCCATTGCTCTTTGTGCCTCTGTAAGGAAGCCAGGTTCTGTCTGGCTCATGGTCCCGTGTAGGCCTAGAACTCCACCCACATTGACTGATGCAAAATAGTTAGGGTATCCGTATCAGCCATGGATAGCTCCAAGGAGCCTCCGGGACTCTCCCTGCAAATGGCATTTCATTACATTCAATGCTGGTTTTTTGTTTTAGGTTTTGTTGGGCTACAGGTCACTATTTGACCTATTAGTACATTAGACAAGTTATTAATAAGTCATGTAATAGGAAGGCATTATTTTATATTGAAACAAACTACAATACTTGTTTTCTGTGAACAGGGTTCAACTCGGGCCTTCCCACCACACCATCCCCTTATTCCTGTTGATTATCAGTTGACAGGACAACCTGTGCTGATTGGTGGAACAATGGGCACTTGTTCTTATGTATTAACAGGAACTGAGCAGGGCATGATGGAAACTTTTGGGTCTACATGTCATGGTGCTGAAAGTACCAAATTTTTCACGTTTGATGTACAAAATATATATATACAGTACTAGTCAAAGGTATGCGCCACCCTGCTCGAGGTGGCACATTTTTATGGCAATAAAAACTGAAAAGAATGAAAGGCAAAAAGATTGTAGACAGAAGTATGTGCTGGGTAAATGACATCAGTGTGCCTTAGCTCCCTGGACCCACACAACTGGGAGGCTTAATTGTCCCTCAAGCATTCATAGTGTTGCGTGTCTCGCTCTGGCATCTTGTCATGTGTTATCGGAGTTAACAGTGGTGTTGGTGGTATTGTTATTATGTCACCTACCAAGGAACTAAGCAAACAAACCATTGCTCAGATCATTGCTTTAAAGGAAGCAGGCTACCAAAGCAAGGAAATAAATTAACAGTATCTCTCTTTGGACACCGATCATGTCCATTTTTTTTCTCTTGAGTCCTAGCCGTCGACAGGACTCGCATCCACTACAAAAATATTTGTATAAAATTCTTTTTTTATCGGATTGACCTCGGGATAGTTTCAAAATAAGTGCCTTTAGACTGCGCACAATTTGATACCAAAATGAAAGATGTAACACGAAACTTGTTGTCAGAACACTTGAAAGATTATAAATACGTTTTTGGGTCTAAATTTTAAATTTTTAAATATTTGTTAAAATTTTATTTGTGCTATTATTATGGGACTAGTTTTAAAATGAGCGCCTTTATATTGCGAACAATTTGATGCCAAAATGAGCAATGTAACATGAAAATTGATGTTGTCAAACTGAACGAGTATACACATTAGGTTTTGGTGTGCAAATTGGTGCTCGTTCACGGGTAAATTTAGGCTTTGCTGCGGGGAGTCTCGCCAGGCTTTTGGACATTATATGCATATACATCTGCAGGGAATTTAATTGCGAACACAATGATACCAAAACGAACGACGTAGCACGAGAATTAAGGTGAGAAAACTGAAACGAGTATACACATTTAGGCATCGCCGCACGCTCGCCCGCACCATTAGCCCCATGACGTCAAAGTCTGAGGCGCTCTCGTGGCGCGGGCGATAGTGTTAATTGTTGTGTAGCCAAGTCGACATGAAGTATTGTGAGCATTTCCGAGGGGTAACAGTGAAGACGTGCCATCTCAGAAGTATCGGTCTGGTCATCCCAGGAAGATGTTTCCAAGGTCTGTGAACATTTTAAAACGTTCAGTGGTGAGTACTGTTCATGTTACTGCAAGAGTGGCCCTTGAAGTTTTTTTTTTTTGGATGACCAGACCGATGTTTCTGCGATGGCATATCATCACTGTTTCTCCCTCGGAAATGCTCTTGGTACTTCATGTTAACTTGGCCACATCCAACAATTAATTTATTTCCTTAATTTGGTGGCCAGCTTCCTGTAAAGCAATGATCTGAGCAAGGGTTTGTTCGCTTATTATGTAGGTGACATAATAACAATGCCATGGTAGAAGTGGTAGTGGTAGATCCACACACCCTCTTCTACCTCTTGATAGAAGAGGTTGTGTGGATCTGATGGTTGTACTGACACAGCTTGTGGAGAAAGGCATGAGAAAAGGCATGAGGATTGCAAGGCATTTTTGGAATCTAATGTCTAGGAAAGTTTATACCTGTGGATAGTGATGACCATGTATGGACTTCTGTTCAATGCAATCTAGTCTTTATGTAAGAAGCAGCATGTAAGAATTTATGGTGTGATCAGTGAGCAGTTTATATGAGGTAAAATATTGATGTGTAGTTCTTTTCAACAGTATGAAAGAGATTTATTTAAAGTTTAAAATTTGTTCAGTGTGTTTGATTGAAAAGTGAATATGGAAAAATAATGTTATAATAGAGGAAAAAGAGAATTTTTGTATATAAAAGTGTTAAATAATAACACATTATTATTTAACCCTTATTATACAAAAACATATAGGAAAAGAAGAGGGCTGCATGGAGGGGAGTGGTAATGTCTACCCGATATATTGATGGATGACAATGGTGTAATAAATGAACATAAAAAAAAAAAATAAGAATTAGACCTGTAGAAATGGACCAACTTAGTTATGAGGAATGAAAATGTTATGGAAAGATGTGGATAATTGTTCATAACTTGCAAGGTGGTTTGTGCATGTTTAAGGGGGGGCATATTATGATAATATGTAATAAATGAAAACTGATTCGATTTCAATCAAACTTTTTTGACTAGTTGTATAAAATTGGATTCAACTGGTCCAAGTCTCAGCATCGTTTGTATAAATAGGAAGGGAGGAAAAAAAATATTGAATTGTCAAAAATTTTCCAAAATGGTCAAAAATTAACATCAAACACAAGTGTCAACTGAAATCATGTCTATGACTCTAGGCTATCACAATAGCATATAATAAAAGTATTTTAATATATATATAGTTTTATGCAAAAAAAAAAAAAAAAAAAAAAGTTTAGATTTTTGTTTAGAGCCGATTTGCATGAGATTTATACACCTTACAGAATGTAAGCCTATCTTGTAAAGGTGCAAATTTTGGAGGAAATTGGTTAAAGTCAACTTAACCACAGGTGGCAGAATCTTTGATGTTATTTATTGTCAAGTAACATAAAATTAACTCTCCTCTTTCATTTCTTTTTCAATTTACTTGAAATTTGCACCTTGTATGTAGAGTTTACATCTCTACAACCTGTATAAAACACTTTATTCCTAAGTTCATTTAATGATTTTATAAATATTTGCAAACATGAAATATTAGCATATATTTTTCGGGAACTTTGACTGTACTTTGCAATTGTACTTTTATTAGTAAAACTAAATTTATTTTGGATAATCCTTTTTATACAAATCCTTTATTATATGCTAATGTTATAGATGAGTGTCATAGAAATGATTTCATTTGAAACTTGTGGTTGTAGTGTGTTACTGAAAATGTGTAAAATTCGTTGAAACAAAAAAAATCCCTCCCTTTCTATTTAGGGTGCGATACTGAAACGTAGAACAGTTGCAGCCCTTTTTATATACAACTAGTAAAAAAAAAGTTTGACATTAAACAATGTTAAAATTGCATTATATGGCCCCTGAACAAATGTGGTGATAGACTGGATTTAGAGAGTGTACTTTAGTTGCTTTAGCGCACTGTACTGTGCTGAGTGCTTTTCCTTTTTTACAGGGCCGTGCTCTGTCTCGTGCAAAGTCACGCAGAAACTTAGATTACACTGATGTCCTAATGAAGCTTCAAGAACAAGGCATAAGCATTAGAGTGGCATCTCCAAAACTTGTCATGGAAGAAGCTCCAGAGTCTTATAAAAATGTTACTGATGTCGTTGATACTTGTCATGCAGCGGGAATCAGCAAGAAATGCATCAAACTCCGACCAATAGCAGTCATCAAAGGATAATTGTACACAATGAAATATGATACACGTATATCATAATAATTAATATTTCCTACAATTCATTTGTATCATTACACTATTTAACACGTTTTCTCCTTAGACTAAAGAACACACATGTTTTTATAGAAAACAAATACAAAAATCCAGGTCACTATTTGCAAAATCCACACTATTGTGCCATATGAAGATAAATGTTCTTTGACTTGGACAAGTTCATATTTGGTATCTTTTTGAAATTAATTTATTTTATTGATTACGATACTGAGACCTTTACCTGGAGTAATTTGGGGAGGGATGGGGGGGGGGGGTGATGACTAGTGAATATTGATAGACATTTGCTTGGAATAAAGATTTAAACATTTGTGTTACATTGATTTAACCATTACACTGCACCAGACACTTGAGAGCAATTGTCCCAATGCTCCAATTGTCTGGAGAGGATTTAATGTGCCCCATTTTATTCAGAAGTACCAGCCATTCTAGGAAGGGATATCATTTAACACTAGAGACCTTGTCAATTGTTAACTATATTTAGAAGAAATTCCGAGTTGTTTAATTTCATTCCAGGGGCCCCTCAGATCTGGAAGAAAATCCGCAAGATACTGGGTAAGTTCACTCCAGATACCCCCTCCCTTTCTGGCCCGTTGGCATCGTGAGGGGGCTTGGTAAGCAGCTGCCAGAGTGTGATGCTCCATGGGTCAGTCCTCTGTCCTTTCGAAGCCTTATGCTCCTGCTGCTGTCTTTAACAATTTTGTCAGAACTCTTTCCTTTTCCTTGTATTTCATTTTTCTTCCCCCCCTCTTCCCCTTTCTAATTGTCATTTCCTGCTGACCTTTTGCCAGTCTTGATTATTATTTCAGACTACTTCTGTTTTGATGCCCGGGTGTTTGGGGAGGCATACTCTCTGACCCGTAGAACTGTAGTACCCAACATCTCGAGCGAGGGGACCCTTTTAATTTCAATCCTCCTTCTGTCGCTGAATCCGATCTTGACGGACTGAGGGTTCTTAATGTGGCGTTTGTGGGGCGTATACTCACGACGCACCCCTGGGGGCCCCGGCAAGACTGGCAACATGTCTCTTGTTGGGTGTTATATCCTCTAATTGTGGCTCCGTGGTGGGTACGGGGTCGCATTCGTGAATGAAAGTATTACCTCTCGTTTTCATGTCTCTGAATACTGTTCCTCTTATGACTTCTCAGGCTCGTAGGGTGGGCGACCAAGCCCCCGAGTCGGACTGTGTTGGAAGACCGGACTCTGTAGGCCCCGCTACATTGGGCCCAGACCAAGCTGCTCCTTTCACGCTCCTGACTACTTCCCCCGGCTCCCCTCCCTCCTTTGTGGATGGGTCGAGCCATACGCCGCCAGTGGTGACCACCTCGTCCCCTGGTGCAGTTCAGTCTCTCATTGTGACTACTGCACCTTTTAACCCCTCTCTCTCTTGGGGGTTCTCATTGCCGTCCCTGCCACGGCCGCACTCGCACAATCCCTTCCCATACTAATAAGTACCAAGCCTTGTTTGGTCCTGCTTCATGGGCTAAATACTTTTGATCTCCTCGATCTGGATTCTACACCTCCTGATGATTTCTCACTCCATAAACACCTTGTTGATTCGGTGGATGCCTCTGTTATTTTTAACCCCACCCGTTTAGATACACATATCGTCGCTGTTCCTTCACCGGATTCAGCTTAGCCGCATTGTCCTACATTGGGGAGACCCCTATTCGGGTCTCCAAAAACCCTCGGTTAAATGCCAGTGTTGGCACTGTTCTCCTCCCCACCATGTTGCAACTGGAGTTAGGGACCTAAAAGACTGCCATGAGGATATTAAACATGTCCTCAAAGCCCAAGGCTATCGTGTCCTCCAGGTGGACACGTTCACTCGACCCCCTCATGGTCGCCGCCATTAATCCCTTTGAGTTGTGTAAATCACCTTTGATAGTAGGTACATCCCCCTCTTCTAGACATTGTAATAAGTGCTGGAAGTTCGGGCACGGTGCCTTCAAATGCACAAGTCTTGTTTCTTTATTCCCCATGTGTGTGGACGATAACCACTCTAAGACAGATTGCTCATCTCCTCAGGCTCACTGCCTCAATTGTGGTGAGGCCCACCCTACATTCTCCCGCACGTGTATCCATTACAAACTTGAGGAAGCAGTCCTGAACTTGAAACACTGGAATTGTCTGACTTTTCCTGAAGCCAGACTGCGAAGTCTGTGTCTCCACCCTTTCACCGGTGTATCTTATGCTCGCGTGTTGCGTTCTACCTATCCACGTCCTTCCCACCTTCCTCAGTCCCACAATCGTTTCCAGGCCTTGGACCCAGACACGTCTACCACCTCCTTCCCTGTTCCTTTGCGTTCTGTCTCAGAAGGTCTCCCTCCTGATTCTCCTTCGGGAGTTCATCCCCACTTCTTACCCTGGCCGCCATGTCTCCTGTTCCTTCTCCCCCCAATCCTTCTTCCTGACCTTCCTTCGGCTTGGATTCTTTGCAGGCGGCGGGCTGTATGTACCCCATCTTTGTCTTCGTCCGCTGGTCAAGTTTTTATTACTTGATTTAATCATTGTCTATCTTCTATATCTATAAAATACGGATGACTGTCTGTGTAAGGTAAAAGGTACGTAAGTACCATAGAGGTACGTAAGAACATAAGTACCAAACACATACCCATAAAGGTACCAAATTCAATCCCATATAAGTGTCATACATATATATGCCCATATAAGAACAATACATATGCCCATTGAGGTACCATACAAAAGCTCTTATAAGTAACATACATATGCCCAAAAAGGTACCATACTTATGCCCTTATAAGAACAATACATATGTTCTTATAAGTATCATACATATACCCTTATAACTACCATACACATGCCCTTATAAGTACCATAAATGCCCATATAAGTACCATTCATATGCCAATATAGGTACCATACAAATGCCTTTATAAGTAGCATACATAGGCCCATATACGCACCATGCATAGTAGTCTCTAAATACATGAGGAATATTGATATAATGTTATTTTGATTATCCATTTATTATTTAGCTCATTTTGATTATTATTACATTTTTTAAAACTCATTTTCCTTAGTAATTTGTTGAGAAAACACGATGATAGGTTTGATATTTGAGGTGGCTGTATCTCAGTAAATATGGCAGTATAGACGTTAATATTTAAAATTAGCAAAGAAAGACTTTACAGGAAGAAAGGTAAATTGCTGTGGTAAACACAATGGTACCATTTTCAAAACGATTCTATGGCTGGTTTTGATTTTGAGTTTTGTGAAAAATGACGATTTCGCCAGGGCTCGGATTCTTTGCAGGCGGCGGGCTGTATGTACCCCATCTTTGTCTTCGTCCGCTGGTCAAGTTTTTATTACTTGATTTAATCAGTGTCTATCTTCTATATCTATAAAATACGGATGACTGTCTGTGTAAGGTAAAAGGTACGTAAGTACCATAGAGGTACGTAAGTACATAAGTACCAAACACATACCCATAAAGGTACCAAATTCAATCCCATATAAGTGTCATACATATATATGCCCATATAAGAACAATACATATGCCCAATGAGAAACCATACAAAAGCTCTTATAAGTAACATACATATGCCCAAAAAGGTACCATACTTATGCCCTTATAAGAACAATACATATGTTCTTATAAGTATCATACATATACCCTTATAACTACCATACATATGCCCTTATAAGTACCATAAATGCCCATATAAGTACCATTCATATGCCAATATAGGTACCATACAAATGCCTTTATAAGTAGCATACATATGCCCATATACGCACCATGCATAGTAGTTTCTAAATACATGAGGAATATTGATATAATGTTATTTTGATTATCCATTTATTATTTAGCTCATTTTGATTATTATTACATTTTTTAAAACTCATTTTCCTTAGTAATTTGTTGAGAAAACACGATGATAGGTTTGATATTTGAGGTGGCTGTATCTCAGTAAATATGGCTGTATAGACGTTAATATTTAAAATTAGCAAAGAAAGACTTTACAGAAAGAAAGGTAAATTGCTGTGATAAACACAATGGTACCATTTTCAAAACGATTCTATGGCTGGTTTTGATTTTGAGTTTTGTGAAAAATGACAATTTCGCCAGGGCTCGGATTCTTTGCAGGCGGCGGGCTGTATGTACCCCATCTTTGTCTTCGTCCGCTGGTCAAGTTTTATTACTTGATTTAATCATTGTCTATCTTCTATATCTATAAAATACGGATGACTGTCTGTGTAAGGTAAAAGGTACGTAAGTACCATAGAGGTACGTAAGTACATAAGTACCAAACACATACCCATAAAGGTACTAAATTCAATCCCATATAAGTGTCATACATATATATGCCCATATAAGAACAATACATATGCCCATTGAGGTACCATACAAAAGCTCTTATAAGTAACATACATATGCCCAAAAAGGTACCAAACTTATGCCCTTATAAGAACAATACATATGTTCTTATAAGTATCATACATATACCCTTATAACTACCATACATATGCCCTTATAAGTACCATAAATGCCCATATAAGTACCATTCATATGCCAATATAGGTACCATACAAATGCCTTTATAAGTAGCATACATATGCCCATATACGCACCATGCATAGTAGTTTCTAAATACATGAGGAATATTGATATAATGTTATTTTGATTATCCATTTATTATTTAGCTCATTTTGATTATTATTACATTTTTTAAAACTCATTTTCCTTAGTAATTTGTTGAGAAAACACGATGATAGGTTTGATATTTGAGGTGGCTGTATCTCAGTAAATATGGCTGTATAGGCGTTAATATTTAAAATTAGCAAAGAAAGGCTTTACAGAAAGAAAGGTAAATTGCTGTGATAAACACAATGGTACCATTTTCAAAACGATTCTATGGCTGGTTTTGATTTTGAGTTTTGTGAAAAATGACAATTTCGCCAGGGCTCGGATTCTTTGCAGGCGGCGGGCTGTATGTACCCCATCTTTGTCTTCGTCCGCTGGTCAAGTTTTATTACTTGATTTAATCATTGTCTATCTTCTATATCTATAAAATACGGATGACTGTCTGTGTAAGGTAAAAGGTACGTAAGTACCATAGAGGTACGTAAGTACATAAGTACCAAACACATACCCATAAAGGTACTAAATTCAATCCCATATAAGTGTCATACATATATATGCCCATATAAGAACAATACATATGCCCATTGAGGTACCATACAAAAGCTCTTATAAGAAACATACATATGCCCAAAAAGGTACCAAACTTATGCCCTTATAAGAACAATACATATGTTCTTATAAGTATCATACATATACCCTTATAACTACCATACATATGCCCTTATAAGTACCATAAATGCCCATATAAGTACCATTCATATGCCAATATTGGTACCATACAAATGCCTTTATAAGTAGCATACATATGCCCATATACGCACCATGCATAGTAGTCTCTAAATACATGAGGAATAATGATATAATGTTATTTTGATTATCCATTTATTATTTAGCTCATTTTGATTATTATTACATTTTTTAAAACTCATTTTCCTTAGTAATTTGTTGAGAAAACACGATGATAGGTTTGATATTTGAGGTGGCTGTATCTCAGTAAATATGGCTGTATAGGCGTTAATATTTAAAATTAGCAAAGAAAGACTTTATAAAAAGAAAGGTAAATTGCTGTGGTAAACATAATGGTACCATTTTCAAAACGATTCTATGGCTGGTTTTGATTTTGAGTGTTGTGAAAAATAACGATTTCGCCAGGGCTCGGATTCTTTGCAGGCGGTGGGCTGTATGTACCCCATCTTTGTCTTCGTCCGCTGGTCAAGTTTTTATTCAACTTTTATTCTATGGTTCAAGCCATAGAATCGTTTTGAAAATGGTACCATTGTGTTTACCACAGCAATTTACCTTTTTTTCTATAAAGTCTTTCTTTACTAATTTTAAATATTACCCCTATACAGCCATATTTACTGAGATACAGCCACCTCAAATATCAAACCTATCATCGTGTTTTCTCAACAAATTACTAAGGAAAATGAGTTTTAAAAAATGTAATAATACTCAAAATGAGCTAAATAATAAATGGATAATGAAAATAACATTATATCAATATTCCTCATGTATTTAGAGACTACTATGCATGATGCGTATATGGGCATATGTATGCTACTTATAAAGGCATTTGTATGGTACCAATATTGGCATATGAATGGTGTATGGTTCACTATCCTTAGCGTGGTGTTCACTATCCTTGGTGTGGTGTTTACTATACATGGCGAGGTGTTCACTCTCCTTGGAGTGGTGTTCACTTCCCCTAGCGTGGTGTTCACTATCATTAGCGTGGTGTTCACTATCCTTTGCGTGGTGATCACTGAACTTGGCGTGGTGTTCACTGAACTTGGAGTGGTGTTCACTGAACTTGGCGTGGTGTTCACAACCCTTGCCGTGGTGTTCACTACCCTTCGCGTGGTGTTCACAACCCTTGGCGTGGTGATCACTGCCCTTGGCATGTTCTTCAATACCCTTGATGTGGTGTTCACTACCTTTGCCGTCATGTTTACTACCCTTGGCGTGGTGTTCACTACCCTTAACGTGTTGTTCACTACCCTTGGCGTGGTGTTCACTACCCTTAACGTGCTGTTCACTACCCATGACGTCATGTTCACCGCCCTTGGCGTGGAGTTCACTACCCTTGGCGTGGAGTTCACTAACCTTGGCGTGGTGTTCACCACACTTGGCATGGTGTTCACTACCTTTAGCGTGGTGTTCACTACCCTTGGCGTGGTGTTCACTACCCTTGACGTGGTGTTCACTAATCTTGACGTGGTGTTCACTACCTTGGCGTGGTGTTCACTACCCCTGGAGTGGTGTTCACTACCCTTCACGTGGTTTTCACTACCCTGGGCGTGGTGTTCAGTACCCTTATCATGGTGTTCACTACCCTTGGCATAGTGTTCACTACCCTTAGCGTGGTGTTCACTACCCTTGGCGTGGTGTTCACTACCCTTGGCGTGGTGTTCCCTACCCTTAGCGTGGTGTTCACTACCCTAGGCGTGGTGTTCACTGCACTTGGCGTGGTGTTCACTACCCTAATTGTGGTGTTCACTACCCTTGGCTTGGTATTCACTGAACGTTGCGTGGTGTTCACTGAACTTGGTGTGGTGTTCACTGCCCTTGGCGTTGGGTTCACTACCAATGGTTTGGTGTTCACTGAACTTGGCGTGGTGTTCACTATCCTTAACGTGGTGTTCACTATCCTTAGCGTGGTGTTCACTACCCTTAGCATGTTTTTCACTACCCTTGGTGTGGTACTCAATACCCTTGACGTGGTGTTACTACTCATGACGTGGTGTTCACTACTCTTGACGTGGTGTTCACTACCCTTGGAGTGGTGTTCACTACCTTTGGCGTGGTGTTCACTACCCTTAACGTGGTGTTCACTACCCTTGGCGTGGTTTTCACTACCCTCTGCGTGGTTTTCACTACCCCAGGCGTGGTGTTCACTACCCTTGGCATAGTGTTCATTATCCATGGCGTGGTGTTCACTACCCTTAGCGTGGTGATCACTAACCTTGGCGTTGTGTTCACTACCCTTGGCGTGTTGTTCGCCACTCTTGGCATGGTGTTCACTTCCCTTGGTTTGGTGTTCACTACCCTTCGTGTAGTGTTCATTTCCCTTGACGTGGTGTTCACTACCCCTAACGTGGTGGTTACTACCCTTAGTGTGGTGCTCACTACCCTTAGCGTGGTGTTCACTACCCTTAGCGTGGTGATCACTACCCTTGGCGTTGTGTTAACTACCCTTGGGGTGGTGTCCACTAACCTTTGCATGGTGTTCACTACCCTTGGCTTGGAATTTACTAACATTGGCGTGGTGTTCATTACCCTTGGCATGGTGTTCACAACCCTTGGCGTGGTGTTCACTACCCCCGGCGAGGTGTTCACTACCCTTAGCATAGTTCCCACTACCTTTGGCATAGTGTTCACTTCTTTTGGCATGGTGTTCACTACACTTAGCATGGTTTTCACTAACCTTGACGTGGTGTTCACTACCCTTGGCGTAGTGTTCCCTACCCTTAGCATGGTGTTGACTACCCATGGCGTAGTGTTCACTACCCTTGGCGTGGTGTTCACTACCCTTGTCGTGGGGATCATTACCCTTGGTGTGGTGTTCACTTCCTTTTGCATGGTTTTCACTACCCTTCGCTTGGTATTTACTAACCTTGGCGTGGTGTTCATTACCCTTGGCATGGTGTTCACTACCCTTCATTTGGTGTTCACTACCCTTGGCGTGGTGTTCACTAACCCCGGCGAGGTGTTCACTACCCTTGGCATAGTGTTCACTACCTTTGGCATAGTGTTCATTTCCCTTGGCATGGTGTTCACTACCCATAGCATGGTTTTCACTAACCTTGACGTGGTGTTCACTACCCTTGGCGTGGTGTTCAATACCCATGGCATGGTGTTCACTTCCCATGGCGTCATGTTCACTACCCCTGGCGGGGTGTTCACTACCCTTGGCATAGTGTTCACTACCCATGGCGTGGTGTTCACTACCCTTGACGTGGTGTTCACTACTCTTGGCGTGGTGTTCACTACCCTTAGTGTGGTGTTCACTACCCTTGGCGTGGTGTTCACTACCCTTTGCGTGGTTATCACTAACCTAGGCGTTGTGTTCACTACCATTGGCGTGGTGTTCACTACCCTTGGAGTGGTGTTCACTACCCTTCACGTGGTTTTCACTACCCTGGGCGTGGTGTTCAGTACCCTTATCATGGTGTTCACTACCCTTGGCATAGTGTTCACTACCCTTAGCGTGGTGTTCACTACCCTTGGCGTGGTGTTCACTACCCTTGGCGTGGTGTTCCCTACCCTTAGCGTGGTGTTCACTACCCTAGGCGTGGTGTTCACTGCCCTTGGCGTGGCGTTCACTACCCTTATTGTGGTGTTCACTACCCTTGGCGTGGTATTCACTGAATGTTGCGTGGTGTTCACTGAACTTGGCGTGGTGTTCACTGCCCTTGGCGTTGGGTTCACTACCAATGGTTTGGTGTTCACTGAACTTGGCGTGGTGTTCACTATCCTTAACGTGGTGTTCACTATCCTTAGCGTGGTGTTCACTACCCTTAGCATGTTTTTCACTACCCTTGGTGTGGTACTCAATACCCTTGACGTGGTGTTACTACTCATGACGTGGTGTTCAGTACTCTTGACGTGGTGTTCACTACCCTTGGTGTGGTGTTCACTACCCTTGGCGTGGTGTTCACTACCCTTAACGTGGTGTTCACTACCCTTGGCGTGATTTTCACTACCCTCTGCGTGGTTTTCACTACCCCAGGCGTGGGGTGCACTACCCTTGGCATAGTGTTCATTATATATGGCGTGGTGTTCACTACCCTTCACGTGGTGTTCACTACTCTTGTCGTGGTGTTCACTACCCTTAGTGTGGTGTTCACTACGCTTGGCGTGATGTTCACTACCCTTTGCGTGCTGATCACTAACCTTGGCGTTGTGTTCACTACCCTTGGCGTGTTGTTCGCTACTCTTGGCATGGTGTTCACTTCCCTTGGTGTGGTGTTCACTACCCTTTGTGTGGTGTTCATTTCCCTTGGCGTGGTGTTCACTACCCCTAGCGTGGTGGTTACTACCCTTAGTGTGGTGCTTACTACCCTTAGCGTGGTGTTCACTACCCTTAGCGTGGTGATCACTACCCTTGGCGTTGTGTTAACTACCCTTGGGGTGGTGTCCACTACCCTTTGCATGGTGTTCACTACCCTTGGCTTGGAATTTACTAACATTGGCGTGGTGTTCATTACCCTTGGCATGGTGTTCACTACCCTTGGCGTGGTGTTCACTAACCCCGGCGAGGTGTTCACTACCCTTGGCATAGTGTTCACTACCTTTGACATAGTGTTCACTTCCCTTGGCATGGTGTTCACTACTCATAGCATGGTTTTCACTAACCTTGACGTGGTGTTCACTATCCTTGGCGTGGTGTTCACTGAACTAGGCGTATTGTTCACTATCCTTAGCGTGGTGTTCACTATCCTTGGTGTGGTGTTTACTATACATGGCGAGGTGTTCACTCTCCTTGGAGTGGTGTTCACTTCCCCTAGCGTGGTGTTCACTATCATTAGCGTGGTGTTCACTATCCTTTGCGTGGTGATCACTGAACTTGGCGTGGTGTTCACTGAACTTGGAGTGGTGTTCACTGAACTTGGCGTGGTGTTCACAACCCTTGCCGTGGTGTTCACTACCCTTCGCGTGGTGTTCACAACCCTTGGCGTGGTGATCACTGCCCTTGGCATGTTCTTCAATACCCTTGATGTGGTGTTCACTACCTTTGCCGTCATGTTTACTACCCTTGGCGTGGTGTTCACTACCCTTAACGTGTTGTTCACTACCCTTGGGGTGGTGTTCACTACCCTTAACGTGCTGTTCACTACCCATGACGTCATGTTCACCGCCCTTGGCGTGGAGTTCACTACCCTTGGCGTGGAGTTCACTAACCTTGGCGTGGTGTTCACCACACTTGGCATGGTGTTCACTACCTTTAGCGTGGTGTTCACTACCCTTGGCGTGGTGTTCACTACCCTTGACGTGGTGTTCACTAATCTTGACGTGGTGTTCACTACCTTGGCGTGGTGTTCACTACCCCTGGAGTGGTGTTCACTACCCTTCACGTGGTTTTCACTACCCTGGGCGTGGTGTTCAGTACCCTTATCATGGTGTTCACTACCCTTGGCATAGTGTTCACTACCCTTAGCGTGGTGTTCACTACCCTTGGCGTGGTGTTCACTACCCTTGGCGTGGTGTTCCCTACCCTTAGCGTGGTGTTCACTACCCTAGGCGTGGTGTTCACTGCACTTGGCGTGGTGTTCACTACCCTAATTGTGGTGTTCACTACCCTTGGCGTGGTATTCACTGAACGTTGCGTGGTGTTCACTGAACTTGGTGTGGTGTTCACTGCCCTTGGCGTTGGGTTCACTACCAATGGTTTGGTGTTCACTGAACTTGGCGTGGTGTTCACTATCCTTAACGTGGTGTTCACTATCCTTAGCGTGGTGTTCACTACCCTTAGCATGTTTTTCACTACCCTTGGTGTGGTACTCAATACCCTTGACGTGGTGTTACTACTCATGACGTGGTGTTCACTACTCTTGACGTGGTGTTCACTACCCTTGGAGTGGTGTTCACTACCTTTGGCGTGGTGTTCACTACCGTTAACGTGGTGTTCACTACCCTTGGCGTGGTTTTCACTACCCTCTGCGTGGTTTTCACTACCCCAGGCGTGGTGTTCACTACCCTTGGCATAGTGTTCATTATCCATGGCGTGGTGTTCACTACCCTTAGCGTGGTGATCACTAACCTTGGCGTTGTGTTCACTACCCTTGGCGTGTTGTTCGCCACTCTTGGCATGGTGTTCACTTCCCTTGGTGTGGTGTTCACTACCCTTCGTGTAGTGTTCATTTCCCTTGACGTGGTGTTCACTACCCCTAACGTGGTGGTTACTACCCTTAGTGTGGTGCTCACTACCCTTAGCGTGGTGTTCACTACCCTTAGCGTGGTGATCACTACCCTTGGCGTTGTGTTAACTACCCTTGGGGTGGTGTCCACTAACCTTTGCATGGTGTTCACTACCCTTGGCTTGGAATTTACTAACATTGGCGTGGTGTTCATTACCCTTGGCATGGTGTTCACAACCCTTGGCGTGGTGTTCACTACCCCCGGCGAGGTGTTCACTACCCTTAGCATAGTTCCCACTACCTTTGGCATAGTGTTCACTTCTTTTGGCATGGTGTTCACTACACTTAGCATGGTTTTCACTAACCTTGACGTGGTGTTCACTACCCTTGGCGTAGTGTTCCCTACCCTTAGCATGGTGTTGACTACCCATGGCGTAGTGTTCACTACCCTTGGCGTGGTGTTCACTACCCTTGTCGTGGGGATCATTACCCTTGGTGTGGTGTTCACTTCCTTTTGCATGGTTTTCACTACCCTTCGCTTGGTATTTACTAACCTTGGCGTGGTGTTCATTACCCTTGGCATGGTGTTCACTACCCTTCATTTGGTGTTCACTACCCTTGGCGTGGTGTTCACTAACCCCGGCGAGGTGTTCACTACCCTTGGCATAGTGTTCACTACCTTTGGCATAGTGTTCATTTCCCTTGGCATGGTGTTCACTACCCATAGCATGGTTTTCACTAACCTTGACGTGGTGTTCACTACCCTTGGCGTGGTGTTCAATACCCATGGCATGGTGTTCACTTCCCATGGCGTCATGTTCACTACCCCTGGCGGGGTGTTCACTACCCTTGGCATAGTGTTCACTACCCATGGCGTGGTGTTCACTACCCTTGACGTGGTGTTCACTACTCTTGGCGTGGTGTTCACTACCCTTAGTGTGGTGTTCACTACCCTTGGCGTGGTGTTCACTACCCTTTGCGTGGTTATCACTAACCTAGGCGTTGTGTTCACTACCATTGGCGTGGTGTTCACTACCCTTGGAGTGGTGTTCACTACCCTTCACGTGGTTTTCACTACCCTGGGCGTGGTGTTCAGTACCCTTATCATGGTGTTCACTACCCTTGGCATAGTGTTCACTACCCTTAGCGTGGTGTTCACTACCCTTGGCGTGGTGTTCACTACCCTTGGCGTGGTGTTCCCTACCCTTAGCGTGGTGTTCACTACCCTAGGCGTGGTGTTCACTGCCCTTGGCGTGGCGTTCACTACCCTTATTGTGGTGTTCACTACCCTTGGCGTGGTATTCACTGAATGTTGCGTGGTGTTCACTGAACTTGGCGTGGTGTTCACTGCCCTTGGCGTTGGGTTCACTACCAATGGTTTGGTGTTCACTGAACTTGGCGTGGTGTTCACTATCCTTAACGTGGTGTTCACTATCCTTAGCGTGGTGTTCACTACCCTTAGCATGTTTTTCACTACCCTTGGTGTGGTACTCAATACCCTTGACGTGGTGTTACTACTCATGACGTGGTGTTCAGTACTCTTGACGTGGTGTTCACTACCCTTGGTGTGGTGTTCACTACCCTTGGCGTGGTGTTCACTACCCTTAACGTGGTGTTCACTACCCTTGGCGTGATTTTCACTACCCTCTGCGTGGTTTTCACTACCCCAGGCGTGGGGTGCACTACCCTTGGCATAGTGTTCATTATATATGGCGTGGTGTTCACTACCCTTCACGTGGTGTTCACTACTCTTGTCGTGGTGTTCACTACCCTTAGTGTGGTGTTCACTACGCTTGGCGTGATGTTCACTACCCTTAGCGTGCTGATCACTAACCTTGGCGTTGTGTTCACTACCCTTGGCGTGTTGTTCGCTACTCTTGGCATGGTGTTCACTTCCCTTGGTGTGGTGTTCACTACCCTTTGTGTGGTGTTCATTTCCCTTGGCGTGGTGTTCACTACCCCTAGCGTGGTGGTTACTACCCTTAGTGTGGTGCTTACTACCCTTAGCGTGGTGTTCACTACCCTTAGCGTGGTGATCACTACCCTTGGCGTTGTGTTAACTACCCTTGGGGTGGTGTCCACTACCCTTTGCATGGTGTTCACTACCCTTGGCTTGGAATTTACTAACATTGGCGTGGTGTTCATTACCCTTGGCATGGTGTTCACTACCCTTGGCGTGGTGTTCACAAACCCCGGCGAGGTGTTCACTACCCTTGGCATAGTGTTCACTACCTTTGACATAGTGTTCACTTCCCTTGGCATGGTGTTCACTACTCATAGCATGGTTTTCACTAACCTTGACGTGGTGTTCACTACCCTTGGCGTGGTGTTCAATACCCATGGCATGGTGTTCACTTCCCATGGCATCATGTTCACTTCCCTTGGCGTGGTGTTCACTACCCTTGACGTGGTATTCACTACCCTTGGTGTCGTGTTCACATCCCTTGGCATGGTGTTCACTACCCTTAGCATTGTTTTCACTAACGTTGACGTGGTGTACACTACCCTTGGCGTGGTGTTCACTACCAATGGTATGGTGTTCACTACTCATAGCGTGGTGTTCACTACCCTTGGCGTGGTGTTCACTATCCTTGGCGTTATGTTCACTACCTTTGGAGTAATGTTCACTACCCTTGGCATGGTGTTCACTACCCTTGGCGTATTCTTCACTACCCTAGACGTGGTGATCACTACCCCTGGCGTGGTATTCACCACCCTTGGCGTGGTGTTCACTACCTTTCGTTTGGTGTTCACTACCATCGCATGGTGTTCACTACCCTTGGCATGGTGTTCACTACCCTTGGAGTGGTGACACTACCCCCTGCGAGGTGTTCACTACCCTTGGCATAGTGTTCACTACCTTTGTCATAGTGTTCACTTCCCTTGGCATGGTGTTCACTACCCTTAGCATGGTTTTCACTAACATTGACTTATTGTTCACTACCCTTGGCATGGTGTTTACTACCTATGGCATGGTGTTCACTACCCATGGCGTCACGTTCTCTACCCTTGGCGTGGTGTTCACTACCCTTGGCGTTAAGTTCATTACCCTTGGCGTGGTGTTCACTACCCTTGACGTCATGTTCACTACCCTTAACGTCATGTTCACTACCCTTGGCGTGGTGTTCACTACCCATGGCATGGAATTCACTAACCTTGGCGTGGTGTTCACAACCCTTGGCGTGGTGTTAACTACCCTTAGCGTGGTGTTCACTATCCTTGGCGTTATGTTCACTACCCTTGGCGTGGTATTCACTACCTTTGGCTTGGTGTTCAATACAATTGGCTTGATATTCACTACCCTTGGCGTGATGTTCACTACCCTTGGCGTGGTCTTCACTACCCTAGGCGTGGTGTTCACTACCCCTGGCGTGGTGTTCACCACCCTTGGCGGGATGTTCACTACCTTTGGCTTGGTGTTCACTACCATCGCATGGTGTTCACTACCCTTGGCATGGTGTTCACTACCCTTGGCGTGGTGTTCACTACCCCCGACGAGGTGTTCACTACCGTTGGCATAGTCTTCACTACCTATGGCATAGTGTTCACTACCCTTGGCGTGGTGTTCACTACCCATGGCATTGTGTTCACTACCCATGGCGTCACGTTCACTACCCTTGGCGTGGTGTTTACTACCCTTGGCGTTATTTTCATTACCTTTGGCGTGGTGTTCACAATCTTTAGCTTGGTGTTCAATACCAATGGCTTGATGTTCACTACCTTTGGAGTGATGTTTACTACCCTTGGCGTGGTCTTCACTACCTTTTGCGTGGTGTTCACTACCCCTGGTGTGGTGTTCACCACGCTTGGCGTGGTGTTCACTACCTTTGGCTTGGTGTTCGCTACCATTCGCATGGTGTTCACTACCCTTGGCGTGGTGTTCACTACCCTTGGCGTGGTGTTCACTACCCTTAACGTGGTGTTCACTACCCTCGACGTCATGTTCATTACCCTTGGCGTGGTGTTCACTACCCATGGCATGGAATTCACTAACCTTGGCGTGGTGTTCACCACCCTTGGCGTGGAGTTCACTACCCTTGGCGTGGTGATCACTTCCCATTACATGGTGTACACTACCAATGGCGTGCTGCTTACTACCCTTTGCGTGGTGTTCACTACCCTTAGCGTCATGCTCACTACCCTTGGCGTGGTGTTCACTACCCTTGACTTGGTGTTCACTACCAATGGCTTGGTGTTCACTACCCTTGGCATGGTGTTCACTAACCTTGACGTGGTGTTCACTACCCTTGGCATGGGGTTCATTACCCTTGGCGTGGTGTTCACTACCCTTGACATGGTGTTCACTTCCCTTTGCATGGTGTTCACTACCCTTGGCTTGGAATTTACTAACCTTGTCGTGGTGTTCACTACCCTTGGCATGGTGTTCACTACCCTTCATTTCGTGTTCACTACCTTTGGCGTGGTGTTCACTACCCCTGGCGAGGTGTTCACTACCCTTGGCATTGTGTTCACTACCCTTGGCATAGTGTTCACATCCCTTGGCATGGTGTTCACTACCCTTAGCTTTGTTTTCACTAACCTTGACGTGGTGTACACTACCCTTGACGTGGTGTTCACTACCAATGGTATGGTGTTCACTACTCATAGCGAGGTGTTCACTACCCTTGGCGTGGTGTTCACTAACCTTGACGTTATGTTCACTACCCTTGGCGTGGTGTTCACTTAGCATGGCATTGTGTTCACTACCAATGGCCTGGTGTTCACTACCCTTGGCGTGGTGTTCACTACCCTTACCGTCACGTTGACTACAATTGGCGTGGTGTTCACTACCCTTAGCTTGGTGGTCACTACCCTTGGCTTGGTGTTCACTACCATTGGCATGGTGTTCACTACCCTTGGCATGGTGTTCACTACCCTTAGCGTGGTGTTTACTACCCTTGGCGTGGTGTTCACTACCCTTGGCTTGGTGGTCACTACCCTTGGCTTGGTGTTCACTAACCTTGACATGGTTCTCACTACCCTTGGTGTGGCGCTCACTGCCCTTTGCGAGGTGTTCACTACCCTTTACGTAATGTTCACTACTCTTGGCGTGGTGTTCACTTCCCTTTGTGTGGTGTTCACTACTCTTAGCGTTGTGTTCACTACCCTTCGTGTGTTGTTCACTACCGTTGGCGTGGTGTTCACTACCCCTAACGTTGTGTTCACTACCCTTAGTGTGGTGTTCACTACTCTGGCGTAGTGTTAACTACCCTTAGCGTGGTGATCACTACCCTTGGCGTTGTGTTCACTACCCTTGGCGTAGTGTTCACTACCAATAGTATGGTGTTCAATACCCTTGGCATAATGTTCACATCCCTTGGCTTGGTGTTCACTACCCTTGGCATGGTGTTCACTAACCTTGACGTGGTGTTCACTACCCTTGGCATGGGGTTCATTACCCTTGGCGTGGTGTTCACTACCCTTGACATGGTGTTCACTTCCCTTTGCATGGTGTTCACTACCCTTGGCTTGGAATTTACTAACCTTGTCGTGGTGTTCACTACCCTTGGCATGGTGTTCACTACCCTTCATTTCGTGTTCACTACCTTTGGCGTGGTGTTCACTACCCCTGGCGAGGTGTTCACTACCCTTGGCATTGTGTTCACTACCCTTGGCATAGTGTTCACATCCCTTGGCATGGTGTTCACTACCCTTAGCTTTGTTTTCACTAACCTTGACGTGGTGTACACTACCCTTGACGTGGTGTTCACTACCAATGGTATGGTGTTCACTACTCATAGCGAGGTGTTCACTACCCTTGGCGTGGTGTTCACTAACCTTGACGTTATGTTCACTACCCTTGGCGTGGTGTTCACTTAGCATGGCATTGTGTTCACTACCAATGGCCTGGTGTTCACTACCCTTGGCGTGGTGTTCACTACCCTTACCGTCACGTTGACTACAATTGGCGTGGTGTTCACTACCCTTAGCTTGGTGGTCACTACCCTTGGCTTGGTGTTCACTACCATTGGCATGGTGTTCACTACCCTTGGCATGGTGTTCACTACCCTTAGCGTGGTGTTTACTACCCTTGGCGTGGTGTTCACTACCCTTGGCTTGGTGGTCACTACCCTTGGCTTGGTGTTCACTAACCTTGACATGGTTCTCACTACCCTTGGTGTGGCGCTCACTGCCCTTTGCGAGGTGTTCACTACCCTTTACGTAATGTTCACTACTCTTGGCGTGGTGTTCACTTCCCTTTGTGTGGTGTTCACTACTCTTAGCGTTGTGTTCACTACCCTTCGTGTGTTGTTCACTACCGTTGGCGTGGTGTTCACTACCCCTAACGTTGTGTTCACTACCCTTAGTGTGGTGTTCACTACTCTGGCGTAGTGTTAACTACCCTTAGCGTGGTGATCACTACCCTTGGCGTTGTGTTCACTACCCTTGGCGTAGTGTTCACTACCAATAGTATGGTGTTCAATACCCTTGGCATAATGTTCACATCCCTTGGCTTGGTGTTCGCTACCCTTAGCACGGTTTTCACTAACCTTGACGTGGTGTTCACTACCCTTTGCGTGGTGTTCACTACCAATAGTATGGTGTTCACTACCCAAGGCGTGGTGTTAAGTACCTTTGGCTTGGTGTTCAATACAATTGGCTTGATATTCAATACCCTTGTCGTGATGGTTACTACCCTTGGCGTGATCTTCACTACCCTTGTCGTGGTGTTCACTACCTCTGGCGTGGTGTTCACCACTCTTGGCATGGTGTACATTACCAATGGTATGGTGTTCACTACTCATAGCGTGGTGTTCACTACCCTTGGCGTGGTGTTCACTATCCATGGCGTTATGTTCACTACCCTTGGCGTGGTATTCACTACCTTTGGCTTGGTGTTCAATACAATTGTCTTGATATTCACTACCCTTGGCGTGATGTTCACTACCCCTGGCGTGGTCTTCACTACCCTTGGTGTGGTGTTAACTATCCTTAACGTGGTGTTCACTACCCTTGACGTCATGTTCACTACCCTTGGCGTGGTGTTCACTTAGCATGGCATTGTGTTCACTACCAGTGGCCTGGTGTTCACTACCCTTGGCGTGGTGTTCAATACCCTTACCGTCATGCTGACTACAATTGGCGTGGTGTTCACTACCCTTGGCTTGGTGGTCACTACCCTTGGCTTGGTGTTCACTACCATTGGCATGGTGTTCACTGCCCTTGGCATGGTGTTCACTACCCTTAGCGTGGTGTTTACTACCCTTGGCGTGGTGTTCACTACCCTTGGCGTGGTCTTCACTACCCTAGGTGGTGTTCACATACATTGGCAAGGTGTTCACTACCCTTGGCATGGTGTTCACTACTCTTGACGTGATGTTTACTACCCTGGGCGTGGTGTTCACTACCCTTGGCGTGGTGTTCACTACCTTTGGCGTGGTATTCACTGAACGTGGTTTGGTGTTCACTGAACTAGGCGTGGTGTTCACTAACCTTGACATGGTTCTCACTACCCTTGGTGTGGCGCTCACTGCCCTTTGCGAGGTGTTCACTACCCTTTACGTAATGTTCACTACTCTTGGCGTGGTGTTCACTTCCCTTTGTGTGGTGTTCACTACTCTTAGCGTTGTGTTCACTACCCTTCGTGTGTTGTTCACTACCCTTGGCGTGGTGTTCACTACCCCTAACGTTGTGTTCACTACCCTTAGTGTGGTGTTCACTACTCTGGCGTAGTGTTAACTACCCTTAGCGTGGTGATCACTACCCTTGGCGTTGTGTTCACTACCCTTGGCGTAGTGTTCACTACCAATAGTATGGTGTTCACTACCCTTGGCATAATGTTCACATCGCTTGGCTTGGTGTTCGCTACCCTTAGGACGGTTTTCACTAACCTTGACGTGGTGTTCACTACCCTTGGCGTGGTGTTCACTACCAATAGTATTGTGTTCTCTACCCAAGGCGTGGTGTTCACTACAATTGGCGTGGTGTTGACTATCCTTGGCGTTATGTTCACTACACTTGACGTGGTGTTAAGTACCTTTGGCTTGGTGTTCAATACAATTGGCTTGATATTCAGTACCCTTGTCGTGATGGTCACTACCCTTGGCGTGGTCTTCACTACCCTTGTCGTGGTGTTCACTACCTCTGGCGTGGTGTTCACCACCATTGGCGTGGTGTTCACTACCTTTGGCTTGGTGTTCACCACCATTCACATGGTGTTCACTACCCTTGGTATGGTGTTCACTACCCTTGGCGTGATGTTCACTACCCCTGACGTGGTGTTCACTACCCTTAACGTGGTGTTCACTACCCTTGACATCATGTTCACTACCCTTGGCGTGGTGTTCACTTCCCATTGCATGGTGTTCACTACCAATAGCCTGGTGTTCACTACCCTTGGCGTGGTGTTCACTACCCTAGGCGTCATGTTGACTACCCTTAGCGTGGTGTTCACTACCCTTGGCTTGGTGTTCACTACCCTTGGTTTGGTGTTCACTACCATTAGCATGGTATTCACTACCCATGGCATGGTGTTCACTACCCTTGGCTTGGTGTTCACTACCCTTGGTTTGGTGTTCACTACCATTAGCATGGTATTCACTACCCATGGCATGGTGTTCACTACCCTTAGCGTGGTGTTCACTACCCTTGGCGCGGTGGTCACTACCCTTGGCGTGGTCTTCACTTCCCTTGGCGTGGTGTTCACTAACATTGACAAGGTGTTCACTACCCTTGGCATGGTGTTCACTACCCTTGGGGTGGTGTTCACGACCCCAGCCGTGGTGTTCACTACCCTTACCGTCACGTTGACTACAATTTGCGTGGTGTTCACTACCCTTGGCTTGGTGGTCACTACTCTTGGCTTGGTGTTCACTACCATTGGCATGGTGTTCACTACCCTTGGCATGGTGTTCACTACCCTTAGCGTGGTGTTTACTACCCTTGGCGTGGTGTTCACTACCCTTGGCGTGGTCTTCACTACCCTAGGTGGTGTTCACATACACCACCACCACCTAGGTGGTGGTGTAGATCCAAGAAAAGATATATGACAATATTGTTTCCAATACAAATGATAAAAACCAGAGTGATTTCATTAGAATTAACTAAAATGTTCCTGATTTTCCGTTTATATTACCGATGGAAGATGTACACGTAAAACCGCTCTAATCCGGCTGAAACGTCGATATATGCAATAAAAACCGAACTTCTCCCCTTTTCAATATCCTACTCAGTATTTTAACGAGAAGCAAATGGTTGATTGAAAATAAAGTATTTAAGGTTAATTTCTAATAAATTATGTGTTTGCATCATTTTTATCGTATATTTAATGAATTAATAACAATAAACTGAAAATTCACAAAAACGTTGAAAAACGGCAAAATATTGCCTAATTCGTTGATATTTTGTTTAAATCACATAAAGGGAGAGGAGATGATAAACGTCAAAATATTGCTAAATTCGATGATTTTTCGTACGAAACAAAATGCAAGAAAACTTGCTTAAAATGCAATATTATGCGACATTCTGAGATTTGAAGGCCAAATCACATATTGTGATACTACAAGAAATAGTATCGAAATATTGGTAAAAATGAATATATTTACGTAATATCAAACTACATGAAAAACGTGAAAAAAGTCACTATTTTACCCTATTTGAGGATTTTAACTTCAAATCACAGAGCGAGGTTTCGTATTAGTTTGATCCAAGAAAAGACATATGACAATGTGGTTTCCAATACAAATGATAAAAACCAATGTGTTTTCATTAGAATTAACTAAAATGTTCCTGATTTTCCGTTTATATTACCGATGGAAGATGTACACGAAAAACGCTCTAATCCGGCTTAAACGTCGATATATGCAGAAAAAACAGAACTTCTCCCCTTTCCAATATCTTACTCAGTATTTTAACGAGAAACAAATAGTTGATTGAAAATGAAGTATTTAAGGTTATTATCTAATCAATTATGTGTTTGCATCATTTTTATCGTATATATAATGAATTAATACCCATAAACTGAAAATTCATAAAAACGTGGAAAAACGGCAAAATATTGTATAATTCGATGATATTTTGCTTAAATCACATAGAGGAAAAGGAGATGATAAACGTCAAAATATTGCTAAATTCGATGATTTTTCGTACGAAACAAAATGCAAGAAAACTTGCTTAAAATGCTATATTATGCGACATTCTGAGATTTGAAGGCCAAATCACATCGTGATACTACATGAAATAGTATCGAAATATTGGTAAAAATGAATATATTTACGTAATATCAAACTACATGATTAACGTGAAAAAGTCACTATTTTACCATATTTGAGGATTTTAACTTAAAATTATAGAGCGAGGTTTGTATTATTTAGATCCAAGAAAAGACATATGACAATGTTGTTTCCAATACAAATGATAAAAATCAATGTGTTTTCATTAGAATTAACTAAAATGTTCCTGATTTTCCGTTTATATTACCGATGGAAGATGTACACGAAAACCGCTCAATTTCGGCTGAAACGTCCATATATGCAATAAAAACCGAACTCCTTCCCTTTTCAATATCTTACTCAGTATTTTAACGAGAAACAAATAGTTGATTGATAATGAAGTATTTAAGGTTATTATTAATCAATTATGCGTTTGCATCATTTTTATCGTATATATTATGAATTAATACCAATAAACTGAAAATTTACAAAAACATTCCTAAAAATGCAATATTATACGGAATTCTGAGATTTGAAGGCCAAATCACATAGCGTGATACTACATGAAATAGTTTTGAAATATTGGTAAAAATGAATATATTTACGTAATATCAAACTACATGAAAAACGTGAAAAAAGTCACTATTTAACCATATTTGAGGATTTAACTTCAAATCATAGAGCGAGGTTCCGTATTATTTTGATCCAAGAAAAGACATATGACAATGTGGTTTCCAATACAAATGATAAAAACCAATGTGTTTTCATTAGAATTAACTAAAATGTTCCTGATTTTCCGTTTATATTAACGATGGAAGATGTTCACGTAAAACCGCTCTAATCCGGCTGAAACGTCGATATATGCAATAAAAACCGAACTTCTCCCCCTTTCAATATCCTACTCAGTATTTTAACGAGAAACAAATGGTTATTGGAAAATAAAAAAATAAAGTATTTAAGGTTAGTTTCTAATCAATTATGTGTTTGCATCATTTTTATCGTATATTTAATGAATTAATACCAATAAACTGAAAATTCACAAAAACGTGGAAAAACGGCAAAATATTGCCTAATTCGATGATATTTTGTTTAAATCACATAAAGGAAAAGGGGATGATGAACGTGAAAATATTGCTAAATTCGATGATTTTTCGTACGAAACAAAATGCAAGAAAACTTGCTTAAAATGCAATATTATGCGAAATTCTGAGAATTGAAGGCAAAATCACATATCGTGATACTACAAGAAATAGTATCGAAATATTGGTAGAAACGAATATATTTACGTAAAATCACTACATGAAAAACGTGAAAAAAGTCACTATTTTACCATATATGAGGATTTAATCTTCAAATCATAGAGTGAGGTTTTGTATTATTTAGATCCAAGAAAAGACATATGACAATGTTGTTTCCAATAAAAATGATAAAAATCAATGTGTTTTCATTAGAATTAACTAAAATGTTCCTGATTTTCCGTTTATATTACCGATAGAAGATGTACACGTAAAACCGCTCTAATCCGGCTGAAACGTCGATATATGCAATAAAAACAGAACTTCTCCAATTTTCAATATCTTACTCAGTATTTTAACGAGAAACAAATAGATGATTGAAAATGAAGTATTTAAGGTTATTATCTAATTATTTATGTGTTTGCATCATTTATATCATATATTTAATGAATTATTAACAATAAACTGAAAATTCACAAAAACGTGGAAAAACGGCAAAATATTGCTAAATTCGATGATTTTTCGTACGAAACAAAATGCAAGAAAACTTGCTTAAAATGGAATATTATGCGACATTCTGAGATTTGAAGGCCAAATCACATATTGTGATACTACATGAAATAGTATCGAAATATTGGTAAAAATGAATATATTTACGTAATATCAAACTAAATGATTAACGTGAAAAAGTCACTATTTTACCATATTTGAGGATTTTAACTTCAAATCATAGAGCGAGGTTTCGTATTATTTAGATCCAAGAAAAGACATATGAGAATGGTGTTTCCAATACAAATTATAAGAAACAATGTGTTTTCATTAGAATTAACTAAAATGTTCTTGATTTTCCGTTTATATAACCGATGGAAGATGTACACGTAAAACCGCTCTAATCCGGCTGAAACGTCGATATATGCAATAAAAACCGAACTTCTCCAATTTTCAATATCTTACTCAGTATTTTAACGAGAAACAAATAGTTGATTGAAAATGAAGTATTTAAGGTTATTATCTAATCAATTATGTGTTTGCATCATTTTTATCGTATATATAATGAATTAATACCCATAAACTGAAAATTCATAAAAACGTGGAAAAACGGCAAAATATTGTATAATTCGATGATATTTTGCTTAAATCACATAGAGGAAAAGGAGATGATAAACGTCAAAATATTGCTAAATTCGATGATTTTTCGTACGAAACAAAATGCAAGAAAACTTGCTTAAAATGCTATATTATGCGACATTCTGAGATTTGAAGGCCAAATCACATCGTGATACTACATGAAATAGTATCGAAATATTGGTAAAAATGAATATATTTATGTAATATCAAACTACATGATTAACGTGAAAAAGTCACTATTTTACCATATTTGAGGATTTTAACTTAAAATTATAGAGCGAGGTTTGTATTATTTAGATCCAAGAAAAGACATATGACAATGTTGTTTCCAATACAAATGATAAAAATCAATGTGTTTTCATTAGAATTAACTAAAATGTTCCTGATTTTCCGTTTATATTACCGATGGAAGATGTACACGAAAACCGCTCAATTTCGGCTGAAACGTCCATATATGCAATAAAAACCGAACTTCTGCCCTTTTCAATATCTTACTCAGTATTTTAACGAGAAACAAATAGTTGATTGATAATGAAGTATTTAAGGTTATTATTAATCAATTATGCGTTTGCATCATTTTTATCGTATATATTATGAATTAATACCAATAAACTGAAAATTTACAAAAACATTCCTAAAAATGCAATATTATACGGAATTCTGAGATTTGAAGGCCAAATCACATAGCGTGATACTACATGAAATAGTTTTGAAATATTGGTAAAAATGAATATATTTACGTAATATCAAACTACATGAAAAACGTGAAAAAAGTCACTATTTTACCATATATGAGGATTTAATCTTCAAATCATAGAGTGAGGTTTTGTATTATTTAGATCCAAGAAAAGACATATGACAATGTTGTTTCCAATAAAAATGATAAAAATCAATGTGTTTTCATTAGAATTAACTAAAATGTTCTTGATTTTCCGTTTATATAACCGATGGAAGATGTACACGTAAAACCGCTCTAATCCGGCTGAAACGTCGATATATGCAATAAAAACCGAACTTCTCCAATTTTCAATATCTTACTCAGTATTTTAACGAGAAACAAATAGATGATTGAAAATGAAGTATTTAGGTTATTATATAATCAATAATGTTTTTGCATCATTTTTATCGTATATATAATGAATTAATAACAATAAACAGAAAATTCACAAATACGTGGGAAAACGGCAAAATATTGCCTAATTCGATGATATTTTGTTTAAATCACATAAAGGAAAAGGGGATGATGAGCGTGAAAATAGTGCTAAATTCGATGATTTTTCGTACGAAACAAAATGCAAGAAAACTTGCTTAAAATGCAATATTATGCGAAATTCTGAGAATTGAAGGCAAAATCACATATCGTGATACTACAAGAAATAGTATCGAAATATTGGTAAAAACGAATATATTTACGTAAATTCACACTAGATGAAAAATGTGAAAAAAGTCACTATTTTATCATATATGTGGATTTAAACTTCAAATCATAGAGCGAGAATTTGTATTATTTAGATCCAAGAAAAGACATATGGCAATGTTGTTTCCAATAAAAATGATAAAAATCAATGTGTTTTCATTAGAATTAACTAAAATGTTCCTGATTTTCCGTTTATATTACCGATGGAAGACGTACACGAAAAACGCTCTAATCCGGCTTAAACGTTGATATATGCAATAAAAACAGAACTTCTCCCCTTTTCAATATCTTACTTAGTATTTTAACAAGAAACAAAAATATGATTGAAAATGAAGTATTTAAGGTTATTATCTAATTATTTATGTGTTTGCCTCATTTATGTCGTATATTTAATGAATTATTAACAATAAACTGAAAATTCAAAAAACGTGGAAAAACGGCAAAATATTGCCTAATTCGATGACATTTTGTTTAAATCACATAAAGGAAAAGTGGATGATAAACGTCAAAATATTGCTAAATTCGATGATTTTTCGTACGAAACAAAATGCAAGAAAACTTGCTTAAAATGCAATATTATACGACATTCTGAGATTTGAAGGCCAAATCACATATTGTTATACTACATGAAATAGTATCGAAATATTGGTAAAAATGAATATATTTACGTAATATCAAACTACATGATTAACGTGAAAAAGTCACTATTTTACCATATTTGAGGATTTTAACTACAAATCATAGAGCTAGGTTTCGTATTATTTAGATCCAAGAAAATACATATGACAATGTTGTTTCCAATACAAGTGATAAAAATCAATGTGTTTTCATTAGAATTAACTAAAATGTTCTTGATTTTCCGTTTATATTACCGATGGAAGACGTACACGTAAAACCGCTCTAATCCGGCTGAAACGTCGATATATGCAATAAAAACCCGAACTTCTCCCCTTTTCAATATCTTACTCAGCATTTTAACGAGAAACAAATAGATGATTGAAAATGAAGTATTTAAGGTTATTATCTAATCAATTATGTGTTTGCATCATTTTTATCGTATATTTAATGAATTAATAACAATAAACTGAAAATTCACAAAAACGTGGAAAAACGGCAAAATATTGCCTAATTCGATGATATTTTGTTTAAATCACATAAAGGGAGAGGAGATGATAAACGTCAAAATATTGCTAAATTCGATGATTTTTCGTACGAAACAAAATGCAAGAAAACTTGCTTAAAATGCAATATTACGCGACATTCTGAGATTTGAATTCCAAATCACATATTGTGATACTACAAGAAATAGTATCGAAATATTGGTAAAAATGAATATATTTACGTAATATCAAACTAAATGATTAACGTGAAAAAGTCACTATTTTACCATATTTGAGAATTTTAACTTCAAATCATAGACCGAGGTTTCGTAATATTTAAATCCAAGAAAAGACATATGAGAATGGTGTTTCCAATACAAATTATAAAAAAACAATGTGTTTTCATTAGAATTAACTAAAATGTTCTTGATTTTCCGTTTATAATACCGATGGAAGATGTACACGTAAAACCGCTCTAATCCGGCTGAACGTCGATATATGCAATAAAAACCGAACTTCTCCCCTTTTCAATATCCTACTCAGTATTTTAACGAGAAACAAATCGTTGATTGGAAATAAAGTATTTAAGGTTAATTTCTAATCAATTATGCGTTTGCATCATTTTTATCGTATATTTAATGAATTAATAACAATAAACTGAAAATTCACAAAAACGTGGAAAAACGGCAAAATATTGCCTAATTCGATGATATTTTGTTTAAATCACATAAAGGAAAAGGGGATGATGAACGTGAAAATATTGCTAAATTCGATGATTTTTCGTACGAAACAAAATGCAAGAAAACTTGCTTAAAATGCAATATTATGCGAAATTCTGAGAATTGAAGGCAAAATCATATATCGTGATACTACATGAAATAGTACCGAAATATTGGTAAAAACGAATATACTTACATAAAATCACACTACATGAAAAACGTGAAAAAATTCACTACTTTACCATATATGAGGATTTAAACTTCAAATCATAGAGCGAGGTTTCGTATTATTAGGTCCAAGAAAAGACATATGACAATATTGTTTCCAATAAAAATGATGAAAATCAATGTGTTTTCATTCGAATTAACTAAAATGTTCCTGATTTTCCGTTTATATTACCGATGGAAGATGTACACGTAAAACCGCTCTAATCCGGCTGAAACGTCGATATATTCAATAAAATCCAAACTTCTCCAATTTTCAATATCTTACTCAGTATTTTAACGAGAAACAAATAGATGATTGAAAATGAAGTATTTAAGGTTATTATCTAATCAATTATGTGTTTGCATCATTTTTATCGTATATATAATGAATTAATACCAATAAACTGAAAATTCACAAAAACGTGGAAAAACGGCAAAATATTGCCTAATTCGATGATATTTTGTTTAAATCACATAAAGGAAAAGGGGATGATAAACGTCAAAATATTGCTAAATTTGATGATTTTTCGTACGAAACAAAATGCAAGAAAACTTGCTTAAAATGCAATATTATGCGAAATTCTGAGATTTGAAGGCCAAATCACATATCTTGATACTACATGAAATAGTATCGAAATATTGGTAAAAACGAATATATTTACGTAATATCAAATTACATGATTAACGTGAAAAAGTCACTATTTTACCATATTTGAGGATTTTAACTTCTAATCATAGAGCGAGGTTTCGTATTATTTAGATCCAAGAAAAGACATATGACAATGTTGTTTCCAATACAAATGATAAAAACAAAGTGTTTTCATTAGAATTAACTAAAATGTTCTTGATTTTCCGTTTATATTACCGATTGAAGATGTACACGTAAAACCGCTCTAATCCGGCTGAAACGTCGATATATGCAATAAAAACCGAACTTCTCTCCTTTTCAATATCCTACTCAGTATTTTAACGAGAAACAAATGGTTGATTGAAAATAAAGTATTTAAGGTTAATTTCTAATCAATTATCTGTTTGCATCATTTTTATCGTATATTTAATGAATTAATAACAATAAACAGAAAATTCACAAATACGTGGAAAAACGGCAAAATATTGCCTAATTCGATGATATTTTGTTTAAATCACATAAAGGAAAAGGGGATGATGAGCGTGAAAATAGTGCTGAATTCGATGATTTTTCGTACGAAACAAAATGCAAGAAAACTTGCTTAAAATGCAATATTATGCGAAATTCTGAAAATTGAAGGCAAAATCACATATCGTGATACTACAAGAAATAGTATCGAAATATTGGTAAAAACGAATATATTTACGTAAATTCACACTAGATGAAAAATTTGAAAAAGTCACTATTTTATCATATATGAGGATTTAAACTTCAAACCATAGAGCGAGAATTTGTATTATTTAGATCCAAGAAAAGACATGACAATGTTGTTTCCAATAAAAATGATAAAAATCAATGTGTTTTCATTAGAATTAACTAAAATGTTCCTGATTTTCCGTTTATATTACCGATGGAAGACGTACACGAAAAACGCTCTAATCCGGCTTAAACGTTGATATATGCAATAAAAACAGAACTTCTCCCCTTTTCAATATCTTACTTAGTATTTTAACAAGAAACAAATAGATGATTGAAAATTAAGTATTTAAGGTTATTATCTAATTATTTATGTGTTTGCCTCATTTATGTCGTATATTTAATGAATTATTAACAATAAACTGAAAATTCAAAAAACGTGGAAAACGGCAAAATATTGCCTAATTCGATGATATTTTGTTTAAATCACATAAAGGAAAAGGGGATGATAAACGTCAAAATATTGCTAAATTCGATGATTTTTCGTACGAAACAAAATGCAAGAAAACTTGCTTAAAATGCAATATTATACGACATTCTGAGATTTGAAGGCCAAATCACATATTGTTATACTACATGAAATAGTATCGAAATATTGGTAAAAATGAATATATATTCGTAATATCAAACTACATGATTAACGTGAAAAAGTCACTATTTTACCATATTTGAGGATTTTAACTACAAATCATAGAGCGAGGTTTCGTATTATTTAGATCCAAGAAAATACATATGACAATGTTGTTTCCAATACAAATGATAAAAATCAATGTGTTTTCATTAGAATTAACTAAAATGTTCTTGATTTTCCGTTTATATTACCGATGGAAGACGTACACGTAAAACCGCTCTAATCCGGCTGAAACGTCGATATATGCAATAAAAACCGAACTTCTCCCCTTTTCAATATCCTACTCAGTATTTTAACGAGAAACAAATGGTTGATTGAAAATAAAGTATTTAAGGTTAATTTCTAATCATTTATGTGTTTGCATCATTTTTATCGTATATTTAATGAATTAAAAACAATAAACTGAAAATTCACAAAAACGTGGAAAAACTGCAAAATATTGCCTAATTCGATGATATTTTTTTTAAATCACATAAAGGAAAAGGGGATGATGAGGACGTGAAAATATTGCTAAATTCGATGATTTTTCGTACGAAACAAAATGCAAGAAAACTTGCTTAAAATGCAATATTATGCGAAATTCTGAGAATTGAAGGCAAAATCACATATCGTGATACCACATGAAATAGTATCGAAATATTGGTAAAAACGAATATACTTACGTAAAATCACACTACATGAAAAACGTGAAAAAAGTCACTACTTTACCATATATGAGGATTTAAACTTCAAATCATAGAGCGAGGTTTCGTATTATTAGGTCCAAGAAAAGACATGACAATGTTGTTTCCAATAAAAATGATAAAAATCAATGTGTTTTCATTAGAATTAACTAAAATGTTCCTGATTTTCCGTTTATATTACCGATGGAAGATGTACACGAAAAACGCTCTAATCCGGCTTAAACGTCGATATATGCAATAAAAACAGAACTTCTCCCCTTTTTAATGTCTTACTCAGTATTTTAACGAGAAAGATATAGATGATTTAAAATGAAGTATTTAAGGTTATTATCTAATCAATTATGTGTTTGCATCATTTTTATCGTCTATTTAATGAATTATTAACAATCAACTGAAAATTAAAAAAAAACGTGGAAAATCGGAAAAATATTGCCTAATTCGATGATATTTTGTTTAAATCACATAAAGGGAGAGGAGATGATAAACGTCAAAATAGTGCTAAATTCGATGATTTTTCGTACGAAACAAAATGCAAAAAAACTTGCTTAAAATGCAATATTATGCGATATTTTTGAGATTTGAAGGCCAACTCACATATCGTGATACTACATGAAATAGTATCGAAATATTGGTAAAAATGAATATATTTACGTAATATCAAACTAAATGATTAACGTGAAAAAGTCACTATTTTACCATATTTGAGGATTTTAACTTCAAATCATAGAGCGAGGTTTCGTATTATTTAGATCCAAGAAAAGACATGAGAATTGTGTTTCCAATACAAATTATAAAAAACAATGTGTTTTCATTAGAATTAACTAAAATGTTCTTGATTTTCCGTTTATATTACCGATGGAAGATGTACACGTAAAACCGCTCTAATCCGGCTGAAACGTCGATATATGCAATAAAAACCGAACTTCTCCCCTTTTCAATATCCTTCTCAGAATTTTAACGAGAAACAAATCGTTGATTGAAAATAAAGTATTTAAGGTTAATTTCTAATCAATTATGCGTTTGCATCATTTTTATCGTATATTTAATGAATTAATAACAATAAACTGAAAATTCACAAAAACGTGGAAAAACGGCAAAATATTGCCTAATTCGATGATATTTTGTTTAAATCACATAAAGGAAAAGGGGATGATGAACGTGAAAATATTGTTAAATTCGATGATTTTTCGTCCGAAAGAAAATGCAAGAAAACTTGCTTAAAATGCAATATTATGCGAAATTCTGAGAATTGAAGGCAAAATCACATATCGTGATACTACATGAAATAGTATCGAAATATTGGTAAAAACGAATATACTTACGTAAAATCACACTACATGAAAAACGTGAAAAATGTCACTATTTTACCATATATGAGGATTTAAACTTCAAATCATAGAGCGAGGTTTCGTATTATTAGGTCCAAAAAAGGACATATGACAATGTTGTTTCCAATAAAAATGATAAAAATCAATGTGTTTTCATTAGAATTAACTAAAATGTTCCTGATTTTCCGTTTATATTACCGATGGAAGATGTACACGAAAAACGCTCTAATCCGGCTTAAACGTCGATATATGCAATAAAAACCGAACTTCTCCCCTTTTCAATATCCTACTCAGTATTTTAACGAGAAACAAATGGTTGATTGAAAATAAAGTATTTAAGATTAATTTCTAATCAATTATGTGTTTGCATCATTTTTATCGCATATTTAATGAATTAATAACAATAAACTGAAAATTCACAAAAACGTGGAAAAACGGCAAAATATTGCCTAATTCGATGATATTTTGTTTAAATCACATAAAGGAAAAGGGGATGATGAACGTGAAAATATTGCTAAATTCGATGATTTTTCGTCCGAAACAAAATGCAAGAAAACTTGCTTAAAATGCAATATTATGCGAAATTCTGAGAATTGAAGGCAAAATCACATATCGTGATACTACATGAAATAGTATCGAAATATTGGTAAAAACGAATATACTTACGTAAAATCACACTACATGAAAAACGTGAAAAATGTCACTATTTTACCATATATGAGGATTTAAACTTCAAATCATAGAGCGAGGTTTCGTATTATTAGGTCGAAGAAAAGACATATGACAATGTTGTTTCCAATAAAAATGATAAAAATCAATGTGTTTTCATTAGAATTAACTAAAATGTTCCTGATTTTCCGTTTATATTACCGATGGAAGATGTACACGAAAAACGCTCTAATCCGGCTTAAACGTCGATATATGCAATAAAAACAGAACTTCTCCCCTTTTCAATATCTTACTTAGTATTTTAACGAGAAACAAATAGATGATTGAAAATGAAGTATTTAAGGTTATTATCTAATTATTTATGTGTTTGCATTATTTATATCGTTTATTTAATGAATTATTAACAATAAACTGAAAATTCACAAAAACGTGGAAAAACGGCAAAATATTGCCTAATTCGATGATATTTTGTTTAAATCACATAAAGGAAAAGAGGATGATAAACGTCAAAATATTGCTAAATTCGATGATTTATCGTACGAAACAAAATGCAAGAAAACTTGCTTAAAATGCAATATTATACGACATTCTGAGATTTGAAGGCCAAATCACGTATTGTTATACTACATGAAATAGTATCGAAATATTGGTAAAAATGAATATATTATGTAATATCAAACTACATGATTAACGTGAAAAAGTCACTATTTTACCATATTTGAGGATTTTAACTTCAAATCATTGAGCGAGGTTTCGTATTATTTAGATCCAAGAAAAGACATATGACGATGTTGTTTCCAATACAAATGATAAAAACAATGTGTTTTCATTAGAATTAACTAAAATGTTCTTGATTTTCCGTTTATATTACCGATGGAAGATGTACACGTAAAACTGCTCTAATCAGGCTGAAACGTCGATATATGCAATAAAAACCGAACTTCTCCCCTTTTCAATATCTTACTCGGCATTTTAACGAGAAACAAATAGATGATTGAAAATGAAGTATTTAAGGTTATTATCTAATCAATTATGTGTTTGCATCATTTATATCGTATATTTAATGAATTAATAACAATAAACTGAAAATTCACAAAAGCGTGGAAAAACGGCAAAATATTGCCCAATTCGATGATATTTTGTTTAAATCACATAAAGGAAAAGGGGATGATGAACGTGAAAATATTGCTAAATTCGATGATTTTTCGTCCGAAACAAAATGCAAGAAAACTTGCTTAAAATGCAATATTATGCGAAATTCTGAGAATTGAAGGCAAAATCACATATCGTGATACTACATGAAATAGTATCGAAATATTGGTAAAAACGAATATACTTACGGAAAATCACACTACATGAAAAACGTGAAAAAAGTCACTACTTTACCATATATGAGGATTTAAACTTCAAATCATAGAGCGAGAATTTGTATTATTTAGATCCAAGAAAAGACATATGACAATGTTGTTTCCAATAAAAATGATAAAAATCAATGTGTTTTCATTAGAATTAACTAAAATGTTCCTGATTTTCCGTTTATATTACCGATGGAAGACGTACACGAAAAACGCTCTAATCCGGCTCAAACGTTGATATATGCAATAAAAACAGAACTTCTCCCCTTTTCAATATCTTACTTAGTATTTTAACATGAAACAAATAGATGATTGAAAATGAAGTATTTAAGGTTATTATCTAATTATTTATGTGTTTGCCTCATATATGTCGTATATTTAATGAATTATTAACAATAAACTGAAAATTCAAAAAACGTGGAAAGAGGCAAAATATTGCCTAATTTGATGATATTTTGTTTAAATCACATAAAGGAAAAGGGGATGATAAACGTCAAAATATTGCTAAATTCGATGATTTTTCGTACGAAACAAAATGCAAGAAAACTTCCTTAAAATGCAATATTATACGACATTCTGAGATTTGAAGGCCAAATCACATATTGTTATACTACATGAAATAGTATCGAAATATTGGTAAAAATGAATATATTTACGTAATATCAAACTACATGATTACCTTGAATAAGTCACTATTTTACCATATTTGAGGATTTTAACTACAAATAATAGAGCGAGGTTTCGTATTATTTAAATCCAAGAAAAGACATATGACAATATTGTTTCCAATACAAGAGATAAAAACCAGAGTGTTTTCATTAGAATTAACTAAAATGTTCCTGATTTTCCGTTTATATTACCGATGGAAGATGTACACGTAAAACCGCTCTAATCCGGCTGAAACGTCGATATATGCAATAAAAACCGAACTTCTCCCCTTTTCAATATCCTACTCAGTATTTTAACGAGAAACAAATGGTTGATTGAAAATAAAGTATTTAAGGTTAATTTCTAATCATTTATGTGTTTGCATCATTTTTATCGTATATTTAATGAATTAATAACAATAAACTGAAAATTCACAAAAACGTGGAAAAACGGCAAAATATTGCTTAATTCGATGATATTTTGTTTAAATACATAAAGGGAGAGGAGATGATAAACGTCAAAATATTGCTAAATTCGATGATTTTTCGTACGAAACAAAATGCAAGAAAACTTGCTTAAAATGCAATATTATCCGACATTCTGAGATTTGAAGGCCAAATCACATATTGTGATACTACATGAAAGAGTATCGAAATATTGGTAAAAATGAATATATTTACGTAATATCAAACTAAATGATTAACATGAAAAAGTCACTATTTTACCATATTTGAGGATTTTAACTTCAATTCATAGAGCGAGGTTTCGTATTATTTAGATCCAAGAAAAGACATATGAGAATGGTGTTTCCAATACAAATTATAAAAAACAATGTGTTTTCATTAGAATTAACTAAAATGTTCCTGATTTTCCGTTTATATTACCGATGGAAGATGTACACGTAAAACCGCTCTAATCCGGCTGAAACGTCGATATATGCAATAAAAACCGAACTTCTCCCCTTTTCAATATCCTACTCAGTATTTTAACGAGAAACAAATCGTTGATTGAAAATAAAGTATTTAAGGTTAATTTCTAATCAATTATGCGTTTGCATCATTTTTATCGTATATTTAATGAATTAATAACAATAAACTGAAAATTCACAAAAACGTGGAAAAACTGCAAAATATTGCCTAATTTGATGATATTGTTTTTAAATCACATAAAGGAAAAGGGGATGATGAGGACGTGAAAATATTGCTAAATTCGATGATTTTTCGTACGAAACAAAATGCAAGAAAACTTGCTTAAAATGCAATATTATGCGAAATTCTGAGAATTGAAGGCAAAATCACATATCGTGATACCACATGAAATAGTATCGAAATATTGGTAAAAACGAATATACTTACGTAAAATCACACTACATGAAAAACGTGAAAAAAGTCACTACTTTACCATATATGAGGATTTAAACTTCAAATCATAGAGCGAGGTTTCGTATTATTAGGTCCAAGAAAAGACATGACAATGTTGTTTCCAATAAAAATGATAAAAATCAATGTGTTTTCATTAGAATTAACTAAAATGTTCCTGATTTTCCGTTTATATTACCGATGGAAGATGTACACGAAAAACGCTCTAATCCGGCTTAAACGTCGATATATGCAATAAAAACAGAACTTCTCCCCTTTTTAATATCTTACTCAGTATTTTAACGAGAAAGATATAGATGATTTAAAATGAAGTATTTAAGGTTATTATCTAATCAATTATGTGTTTGCATCATTTTTATCGTCTATTTAATGAATTATTAACAATAAACTGAAAATTCAAAAAAACGTGGAAAATCGGCAAAATATTGCCTAATTCGATGATATTTTGTTTAAATCACATAAAGGGAGAGGAGATGATAAACGTCAAAATATTGCTAAATTCGATGATTTTTCGTACGAAACAAAATGCAAAAAAACTTGCTTAAAATGCAATATTATGCGATATTTTTGAGATTTGAAGGCCAACTCACATATCGTGATACTACATGAAATAGTATCGAAATATTGGTAAAAATGAATATATTTACGTAATATCAAACTACATGAAAAACGTGAAAAAAGTCACTATTTTACCATATTTGAGGATTTTACCTTCAAATCATAGAGCGAGGTTTCGTATTATTTAGATCCAAGAAAAGACATATGACAATATTGTTTCCAATACAAATGATAAAAACCAGAGTGTTTTCATTAGAATTAACTAAAATGTTCCTGATTTTCCGTTTATATTACCGATGGAAGATGTACAAGTAAAACCGCTCTAATCCGGCTGAAACGTCGATATATGCAATAAAAACCGAACTTCTCCCCTTTTCAATATCCTACTCAGTATTTTAACGAGAAACAAATGGTTGATTGAAAATAAAGTATTTAAGGTTAATTTCTAATCAATTATGCGTTTGCATCATTTTTATCGTATATTTAATGAATTAATAACAATGAACTGAAAATTCACAAAAACGTGGAAAAACGGCAAAATATTGCCTAATTCGATGATATTTTTTTTAAATCACATAAAGGAAAAGGGGATGATGAACGTGAAAATATTGCTAAATTCGATGATTTTTCGTACGAAACAAAATGCAAGAAAACTTGCTTAAAATGCAATATTATGCGAAATTCTGAGAATTGAAGGCAAAATCACATATCGTGATACTACATGAAATAGTATCGAAATATTGGTAAAAACGAATATACTTACGAAAAATCACACTACATGAAAAACGTGAAAAAAGTCACTACTTTACCATATATGACGATTTAAACTTCAAATCATAGAGCGAGGTTTCGTATTATTAGGTCCAAGAAAAGACATATGACAATGTTGTTTCCAATAAAAATGATAAAAATCAATGTGTTTTCATTAGAATTAACTAAAATGTTCCTGATTTTCCGTTTATATTACCGATGGAAGATGTACACGAAAAACGCTCTAATCCGGCTTAAACGTCGATATATGCAATAAAAACAGAACTTCTCCCTTTTTTAATATCTTACTCAGTATTTTAACGAGAAAGATATAGATGATTTAAAATGAAGTATTTAAGGTTATTATCTAATTAATTATGTGTTTGCATCATTTATAACGTATATTTAATGAATTATTAACAATAAACTGAAAATTCAAAAAAACGGAAAAACGGCAAAATATTGCCTAATTCGATGATATTTTGTTTAAATCACATAAAGGGAGAGGAGATGATAAACGTCAAAATATTGCTAAATTCGATGATTTTTCGTACGAAACAAAATGCAAGAAAACTTCCTTAAAATGCAATATTATACGAAATTCTGAGATTTGAAGGCCAAATCACATATTGTTATAATACATGAAATAGTATCGAAATATTGGTAAAAATGAATATATTTACGTAATATCAAACTACATGATTGACGTGAAGAAGTCACTATTTTACCATATTTGAGGATTTTAACTTCAAATCATAGAGCGAGGTTTCGTATTATTTAGATCCAAGAAAAGACATATGACAATGTTGTTTCCAATACAAATGATAAAAACAATGTGTTTTCATTAGAGTTAACTTAAATGTTCTTGATTTTCCGTTTATATTACCGATGGAAGATGTACACGTAAAACCGCTCTAATCCGGCTGAAACGTCGATATATGCAATAAAAACCCGAACTTCTCCCCTTTTCAATATCTTACTCAGCATTTTAACGAGAAACAAATAGATGATTGAAAATGAAGTATTTAAGGTTATTATCTAATCAGTTATGTGTTTGCATCATTTTTATCTTATATATAATGAATTAATAACAATAAACTGAAAATTCACAAAAACGTGGAAAAACGGCAAAATATTGCCTAATTCGATGATATTTTGTTTAAATCACATAAAGGAAAAGGGGATGATGAACGTGAAAATATTGTTAAATTCAATGATTTTTCGTCCGAAAGAAAATGCAAGAAAACTTGCTTAAAATGCAATATTATGCGAAATTCTGAGAATTGAAGGCAAAATCACATATCGTGATACTACATGAAATAGTATCGAAATATTTATAAAAACGAATATACTTACGTAAAATCACACTACATGAAAAACGTGAAAAATGTCACTATTTTACCATATATGAGGATTTAAACTTCAAATCATAGAGCGAGGTTTCGTATTATTAGGTCCAAGAAAAGACATATGACAATGTTGTTTCCAATAAAAATGATAAAAATCAATGTCTTTTCATTAGAATTAACTAAAATGTTCCTGATTTTCCGTTTATATTACCGATGGAAGATGTACACGAAAAACGCTCTAATCCGGCTTAAACGTCGATATATGCAATAAAAACCGAACTTCTCCCCTTTTCAATATCCTACTCAGTATTTTAACGAGAAACAAATGGTTGATTGAAAATAAAGTATTTAAGATTAATTTCTAATCAATTATGTGTTTGCATCATTTTTATCGCATATTTAATGAATTAATAACAATAAACTGAAAATTCACAAAAACTTGGAAAGACGGCAAAATATTGCCTAATTCGATGATATTTTGTTTAAATCACATAAAGGAAAAGGGGATGATGAACGTGAAAATATTGCTAAATTCGATGATTTTTCGTACGAAACAAAATGCAAGAAAACTTGCTTAAAATGCAATATTATGCGAAATTCTGAGAATTGAAGGCAAAATCACATATCGTGATACTACAAGAAATAGTATCGAAATATTGGTAAAAACGAATATATTTACGTAAAATCACACTACATGAAAAACGTGAAAAAAATCACTATTTTACCATATATGAGGATTTAAACTTCAAATCATAGAGCGAGGTTTCGTATTATTAGGTCGAAGAAAAGACATATGACAATGTTGTTTCCAATAAAAATGATAAAAATCAATGTGTTTTCATTAGAATTAACTAAAATGTTCCTGATTTTCCGTTTATATTACCGATGGAAGACGTACACGAAAAACGCTCTAATCCGGCTTAAACGTCGATATATGCAATAAAAACCGAACTTCTCCCCTTTTCAATATCTTACTTAGTATTTTAACGAGAAACAAATAGATGATTGAAAATGAAGTATTTAAGGTTATTATCTAATTATTTATGTGTTTGCATCAATTATATCGTTTATTTAATGAATTATTAACAATAAACTGAAAATTCACAAAAACGTGGAAAAACGGCAAAATATTGCCTAATTCGATGATATTTTGTTTAAATCACATAAAGGAAAAGGGGATGATAAACGTCAAAATATTGCTAAATTCGATGATTTTTCGTACGAAACAAAATGCAAGAAAACTTGCTTAAAATGCAATATTATACGACATTCTGAGATTTGAAGGCCAAATCACGTATTGTTATACTACATGAAATAGTATCGAAATATTGGTAAAAATGAATATATTATGTAATATCAAACTACATGATTAACGTGAAAAGTCACTATTTTACGATATTTGAGGATTTTAACTTCAAATCATAGAGCGAGGTTTCGTATTATTTAGATCCAAGAAAAGACATATGACGATGTTGTTTCCAATACAAATGATAAAAACAATGTGTTTTCATTAGAATTAACTAAAATGTTCTTGATTTTCCGTTTATATTACCGATGGAAGATGTACACGTAAAAACGCTCTAATCCGGCTGAAACGTCGATATATGCAATAAAAACCCGAACTTCTCCCCTTTTCAATATCTTACTCAGCATTTTAACGAGAAACAAATAGATGATTGAAAATGAAGTATTTAAGGTTATTATCTAATCAATTATGTGTTTGCATCATTTTTATCGTATATTTAATGAATTATTAACAATAAACTGAAAATTCACAAAAACGTGGAAAAACGGCAAAATATTGCCTAATTCGATGATATTTTGTTTAAATCACATAAAGGAAAAGGGGATGATGAACGTGAAAATATTGCTAAATTCGATGATTTTTCGTCCGAAACAAAATGCAAGAAAACTTGCTTAAAATGCAATATTATGCGAAATTCTGAGAATTGAAGGCAAAATCACATATCGTGATACTACATGAAATAGTATCGAAATATTGGTAAAAACGAATATACTTACGAAAATCACACTACATGAAAAACGTGAAAAATGTCACTATTTTTTTCCATATATGAGGATTTAAGCTTCAAATCATAGAGCGAGAATTTGTATTATTTAGATCCAAGAAAAGACATATGACAATGTTGTTTCCAATAAAAATGATAAAAATCAATGTGTTTTCATTAGAATTAACTAAAATGTTCCTGATTTTCCGTTCATATTTCCGATGGAAGACGTACACGAAAAACGCTCTAATCCGGATTAAACGTTGATATATGCAATAAAAACAGAACTTCTCCCCTTTTCAATATCTTACTTAGTATTTTAACGAGAAACAAATAGATGATTGAAAATGAAGTATTTAAGGTTATTATCTAATCAATTATGTGTTTGCATCATTTTTATCTTATATATAATGAATTAATAACAATAAACTGAAAATTCACAAAAACGTGGAAAAACGGCAAAATATTGCCTAATTCGATGATATTTTGTTTAAATCACATAAAGGAAAAGGGGATGATGAACGTGAAAATATTGCTAAATTCGATGATTTTTCGTCCGAAACAAAATGCAAGAAAACTTGCTTAAAATGCAATATTATGCGAAATTCTGAGAATTGAAGGCAAAATCACATATCGTGATACTACATGAAATAGTATCGAAATATTGGTAAAAACGAATATACTTACGTAAAATCACACTACATGAAAAACGTGAAAAATGTCACTATTTTTTTCCATATATGAGGATTTAAGCTTCAAATCATAGAGCGAGAATTTGTATTATTTAGATCCAAGAAAAGACATATGACAATGTTGTTTCCAATAAAAATGATAAAAATCAATGTGTTTTCATTAGAATTAACTAAAATGTTCCTGATTTTCCGTTCATATTACCGATGGAAGACGTACACGAAAAACGCTCTAATCCGGATTAAACGTTGATATATGCAATAAAAACAGAACTTCTCCCCTTTTCAATATCTTACTTAGTATTTTAACGAGAAACAAATAGATGATTGAAAATGAAGTATTTAAGGTTATTATCTAATCAATTATGTGTTTGCATCATTTTTATCTTATATATAATGAATTAATAACAATAAACTGAAAATTCACAAAAACGTGGAAAAACGGCAAAATATTGCCTAATTCGATGATATTTTGTTTAAATCACATAAAGGAAAAGGGGATGATGAACGTGAAAATATTGTTAAATTCGATGATTTTTCGTCCGAAAGAAAATGCAAGAAAACTTGCTTAAAATGCAATATTATGCGAAATTCTGAGAATTGAAGGCAAAATCACATATCGTGATACTACATGAAATAGTATCGAAATATTTATAAAAACGAATATACTTACGTAAAATCACACTACATGAAAAACGTGAAAAAAGTCACTACTTTACCATATATGAGGATTTAAACTTCAAATCATAGAGCGAGGTTTCGTATTATTTGGTCCAAGAAAAGACATGACAATGTTGTTTCCAATAAAAATGATAAAAATCAATGTGTTTTCATTAGAATTAACTAAAATGTTCCTGATTTTCCGTTTATATTACCGATGGAAGATGTACACGAAAAACGCTCTAATCCGGCTTAAACGTCGATATATGCAATAAAAACAGAACTTCTCCCCTTTTTAATATCTTACTCAGTATTTTAACGAGAAAGATATAGATGATTTAAAATGAAGTATTTAAGGTTATTATCTAATCAATTATGTGTTTGCATCATTTTTATCGTCTATTTAATGAATTATTAACAATAAACTGAAAATTCAAAAAAACGTGGAAAATCGGCAAAATATTGCCTAATTCGATGATATTTTGTTTAAATCACATAAAGGGAGAGGAGATGATAAACGTCAAAATATTGCTAAATTCGATGATTTTTCGTACGAAACAAAATGCAAAAAAACTTGCTTAAAATGCAATATTATGCGATATTTTTGAGATTTGAAGGCCAACTCACATATCGTGATACTACATGAAATAGTATCGAAATATTGGTAAAAATGAATATATTTACGTAATATCAAACTACATGAAAAACGTGAAAAAAGTCACTATTTTACCATATTTGAGGATTTTACCTTCAAATCATAGAGCGAGGTTTCGTATTATTTAGATCCAAGAAAAGACATATGACAATATTGTTTCCAATACAAATGATAAAAACCAGAGTGTTTTCATTAGAATTAACTAAAATGTTCCTGATTTTCCGTTTATATTACCGATGGAAGATGTACACGTAAAACCGCTCTAATCCGGCTGAAACGTCGATATATGCAATAAAAACCGAACTTCTCCCCTTTTCAATATCCTACTCAGTATTTTAACGAGAAACAAATGGTTGATTGAAAATAAAGTATTTAAGGTTAATTTCTAATCAATTAAGCGTTTGCATCATTTTTATCGTATATTTAATGAATTAATAACAATAAACTGAAAATTCACAAAAACGTGGAAAAACGGCAAAATATTGCCTAATTCGATGATATTTTTTTTAAATCACATAAAGGAAAAGGGGATGATGAACGTGAAAATATTGCTAAATTCGATGATTTTTCGTACGAAACAAAATGCAAGAAAACTTGCTTAAAATGCAATATTATGCGAAATTCTGAGAATTGAAGGCAAAATCACATATCGTGATACTACATGAAATAGTATCGAAATATTGGTAAAAACGAATATACTTACGAAAAATCACACTACATGAAAAACGTGAAAAAGTCACTACTTTACCATATATGACGATTTAAACTTCAAATCATAGAGCGAGGTTTCGTATTATTAGGTCCAAGAAAAGACATATGACAATGTTGTTTCCAATAAAAATGATAAAAATCAATGTGTTTTCATTAGAATTAACTAAAATGTTCCTGATTTTCCGTTTATATTACCGATGGAAGATGTACACGAAAAACGCTCTAATCCGGCTTAAACGTCGATATATGCAATAAAAACAGAACTTCTCCCTTTTTTAATATCTTACTCAGTATTTTAACGAGAAAGATATAGATGATTTAAAATGAAGTATTTAAGGTTATTATCTAATTAATTATGTGTTTGCATCATTTATAACGTATATTTAATGAATTATTAACAATAAACTGAAAATTCAAAAAAACGTGGAAAAACGGCAAAATATTGCCTAATTCGATGATATTTTGTTTAAATCACATAAAGGGAGAGGAGATGATAAACGTCAAAATATTGCTAAATTCGATGATTTTTCGTTCGAAACAAAATGCAAGAAAACTTCCTTAAAATGCAATATTATACGAAATTCTGAGATTTGAAGGCCAAATCACATATTGTTATAATACATGAAATAGTATCGAAATATTGGTAAAAATGAATATATTTACGTAATATCAAACTACATGATTAACGTGAAGAAGTCACTATTTTACCATATTTGAGGATTTTAACTTCAAATCATAGAGCGAGGTTTCGTATTATTTAGATCCAAGAAAAGACATATGACAATGTTGTTTCCAATACAAATGATAAAAACAATGTGTTTTCATTAGAGTTAACTTAAATGTTCTTGATTTTCCGTTTATATTACCGATGGAAGATGTACACGTAAAACCGCTCTAATCCGGCTGAAACGTCGATATATGCAATAAAAACCCGAACTTCTCCCCTTTTCAATATCTTACTCAGCATTTTAACGAGAAACAAATAGATGATTGAAAATGAAGTATTTAAGGTTATTATCTAATCAGTTATGTGTTTGCATCATTTTTATCTTATATATAATGAATTAATAACAATAAACTGAAAATTCACAAAAACGTGGAAAAACGGCAAAATATTGCCTAATTCGATGATATTTTGTTTAAATCACATAAAGGAAAAGGGGATGATGAACGTGAAAATATTGTTAAATTCAATGATTTTTCGTCCGAAAGAAAATGCAAGAAAACTTGCTTAAAATGCAATATTATGCGAAATTCTGAGAATTGAAGGCAAAATCACATATCGTGATACTACATGAAATAGTATCGAAATATTTATAAAAACGAATATACTTACGTAAAATCACACTACATGAAAAACGTGAAAAATGTCACTATTTTACCATATATGAGGATTTAAACTTCAAATCATAGAGCGAGGTTTCGTATTATTAGGTCCAAGAAAAGACATATGACAATGTTGTTTCCAATAAAAATGATAAAAATCAATGTGTTTTCATTAGAATTAACTAAAATGTTCCTGATTTTCCGTTTATATTACCGATGGAAGATGTACACGAAAAACGCTCTAATCCGGCTTAAACGTCGATATATGCAATAAAAACCGAACTTCTCCCCTTTTCAATATCCTACTCAGTATTTTAACGAGAAACAAATGGTTGATTGAAAATAAAGTATTTAAGATTAATTTCTAATCAATTATGTGTTTGCATCATTTTTATCGCATATTTAATGAATTAATAACAATAAACTGAAAATTCACAAAAACCTGGAAAAACGGCAAAATATTGCCTAATTCGATGATATTTTGTTTAAATCACATAAAGGAAAAGGGGATGATGAACGTGAAAATATTGCTAAATTCGATGATTTTTCGTACGAAACAAAATGCAAGAAAACTTGCTTAAAATGCAATATTATGCGAAATTCTGAGAATTGAAGGCAAAATCACATATCGTGATACTACAAGAAATAGTATCGAAATATTGGTAAAAACGAATATATTTACGTAAAATCACACTACATGAAAAACGTGAAAAAAATCACTATTTTACCATATATGAGGATTTAAACTTCAAATCATAGAGCGAGGTTTCGTATTATTAGGTCGAAGAAAAGACATATGACAATGTTGTTTCCAATAAAAATGATAAAAATCAATGTGTTTTCATTAGAATTAACTAAAATGTTCCTGATTTTCCGTTTATATTACCGATGGAAGACGTACACGAAAAACGCTCTAATCCGGCTTAAACGTCGATATATGCAATAAAAACCGAACTTCTCCCCTTTTCAATATCTTACTTAGTATTTTAACGAGAAACAAATAGATGATTGAAAATGAAGTATTTAAGGTTATTATCTAATTATTTATGTGTTTGCATCATTTATATCGTTTATTTATTGAATTATTAACAATAAACTGAAAATTCACAAAAACGTGGAAAAACGGCAAAATATTGCCTAATTCGATGATATTTTGTTTAAATCACATAAAGGAAAAGGGGATGATAAACGTCAAAATATTGCTAAATTCGATGACTTTTCGTACGAAACAAAATGCAAGAAAACTTGCTTAAAATGCAATATTATACGACATTCTGAGATTTGAAGGCCAAATCACGTATTGTTATACTACATGAAATAGTATCGAAATATTGGTAAAAATAAATATATTATGTAATATCAAACTACATGATTAACGTGAAAAGTCACTATTTTACGATATTTGAGGATTTTAACTTCAAATCATAGAGCGAGGTTTCGTATTATTTAGATCCAAGAAAAGACATATGACGATGTTGTTTCCAATACAAATGATAAAAACAATGTGTTTTCATTAGAATTAACTAAAATGTTCTTGATTTTCCGTTTATATTACCGATGGAAGATGTACACGTAAAAACGCTCTAATCCGGCTGAAACGTCGATATATGCAATAAAAACCCGAACTTCTCCCCTTTTCAATATCTTACTCAGCATTTTAACGAGAAACAAATAGATGATTGAAAATGAAGTATTTAAGGTTATTATCTAATCAATTATGTGTTTGCATCATTTTTATCGTATATTTAATGAATTATTAACAATAAACTGAAAATTCACAAAAACGTGGAAAAACGGCAAAATATTGCCTAATTCGATGATATTTTGTTTAAATCACATAAAGGAAAAGGGGATGATGAACGTGAAAATATTGCTAAATTCGATGATTTTTCGTCCGAAACAAAATGCAAGAAAACTTGCTTAAAATGCAATATTATGCGAAATTCTGAGAATTGAAGGCAAAATCACATATCGTGATACTACATGAAATAGTATCGAAATATTGGTAAAAACGAACATACTTACGTAAAATCACACTACATGAAAAACGTGAAAAATGTCACTATTTTTTTCCATATATGAGGATTTAAGCTTCAAATCATAGAGCGAGAATTTGTATTATTTAGATCCAAGAAAAGACATATGACAATGTTGTTTCCAATAAAAATGATAAAAATCAATGTGTTTTCATTAGAATTAACTAAAATGTTCCTGATTTTCCGTTCATATTTCCGATGGAAGACGTACACGAAAAACGCTCTAATCCGGATTAAACGTTGATATATGCAATAAAAACAGAACTTCTCCCCTTTTCAATATCTTACTTAGTATTTTAACGAGAAACAAATAGATGATTGAAAATGAAGTATTTAAGGTTATTATCTAATCAATTATGTGTTTGCATAATTTTTATCTTATATATAATGAATTAATAACAATAAACTGAAAATTCACAAAAACGTGGAAAAACGGCAAAATATTGCCTAATTCGATGATATTTTGTTTAAATCACATAAAGGAAAAGGGGATGATGAACGTGAAAATATTGCTAAATTCGATGATTTTTCGTCCGAAACAAAATGCAAGAAAACTTGCTTAAAATGCAATATTATGCGAAATTCTGAGAATTGAAGGCAAAATCACATATCGTGATACTACATGAAATAGTATCGAAATATTGGTAAAAACGAATATACTTACGTAAAATCACACTACATGAAAAACGTGAAAAATGTCACTATTTTTTTCCATATATGAGGATTTAAGCTTCAAATCATAGAGCGAGAATTTGTATTATTTAGATCCAAGAAAAGACATATGACAATGTTGTTTCCAATAAAAATGATAAAAATCAATGTGTTTTCATTAGAATTAACTAAAATGTTCCTGATTTTCCGTTCATATTACCGATGGAAGACGTACACGAAAAACGCTCTAATCCGGATTAAACGTTGATATATGCAATAAAAACAGAACTTCTCCCCTTTTCAATATCTTACTTAGTATTTTAACGAGAAACAAATAGATGATTGAAAATGAAGTATTTAAGGTTATTATCTAATCAATTATGTGTTTGCATCATTTTTATCTTATATATAATGAATTAATAACAATAAACTGAAAATTCACAAAAACGTGGAAAAACGGCAAAATATTGCCTAATTCGATGATATTTTGTTTAAATCACATAAAGGAAAAGGGGATGATGAACGTGAAAATATTGTTAAATTCGATGATTTTTCGTCCGAAAGAAAATGCAAGAAAACTTGCTTAAAATGCAATATTATGCGAAATTCTGAGAATTGAAGGCAAAATCACATATCGTGATACTACATGAAATAGTATCGAAATATTTATAAAAACGAATATACTTACGTAAAATCACACTACATGAAAAACGTGAAAAATGTCACTATTTTACCATATATGAGGATTTAAACTTCAAATCATAGAGCGAGGTTTCGTATTATTAGGTCCAAGAAAAGACATATGACAATGTTGTTTCCAATAAAAATGATAAAAATCAATGTGTTTTCATTAGAATTAACTAAAATGTTCCTGATTTTCCGTTCATATTACCGATGGAAGACGTACACGAAAAACGCTCTAATCCGGATTAAACGTTGATCTATGCAATAAAAACAGAACTTCTCCCCTTTTCAATATCTTACTTAGTATTTTAACGAGAAACAAATAGATGATTGAAAATGAAGTATTTAAGGTTATTATCTAATTATTTATGTGTTTGCCTCATTTATGTCGTATATTTAATGAATTATTAACAATAAACTGAAAATTCAAAAAAACGTGGAAAAACGGCAAAATATTGCCTAATTCGATGATATTTTGTTTAAATCACATAAAGGGAGAGGAGATGATAAACGTTAAAATATTGCTAAATTCGATGATTTTTCGTACGAAACAAAATGCAAGAAAACTTGCATAAAATGCAATATTATGCGACATTCTGAGATTTGAAGGCCAAATCACATATTGTGATACTACATGAAATAGTATCGAAATATTGGTAAAAATGAATATATATACGTAATATCAAACTAAATGATTAACGTGAAAAAGTCACTTTTTACCATATTTGAGGATTTTAACTTCAAATCATAGAGCGAGGTTTCGTATTATTTAGATCCAAGAAAAGACATATGAGAATGGTGTTTCCAATACAAATTATAAAAAACAATGTGTTTTCATTAGAATTAACTAAAATGTTCTTGATTTTCCGTTTATATTACCGATGGATGATGTACACGTAAAACCGCTCTAATCCGGCTGAAACGTCGATATATGCAATAAAAACCGAACTTCTCCAATTTTCAATATCCTACTCAGTATTTTAACGAGAAACAAATAGATGATTGAAAATGAAGTATTTAACGTTATTATATAATCAATTATGTGTTTGCATCATTTTTATCGTATATATAATGAATTAATATCAATAAACTGAAAATTCACAAAAACGTGGAGAAACGGCAAAATATTGCCTAATTCGATGATATTTTGTTTATATCACATAAAGGAAAAGGGGATGATAAACGTCAAAATATTTCTATATTTTATGATTTTTCGTACGAAACAAAATGCAAGAAAACTTGCTTAAAATGCAATATTATGCGAATTTCTGAGATTTGAAGGCCAAATCACATATCTTGATACTACATGAAATAGTATCGAAATATTGGTAAAAACGAATATATTTACGTAATATCAAACTACATGATTAACGTGAAAAAATCACTATTATACCATATTTGAGGATTTTATCTTCTAATCATAGAGCGAGGTTTCGTATTATTTAGATCCAAGAAAAGACATATGACAATGTTGTTTCCAATACAAATGATAAAAACAATGTGTTTTCATTAGAATTAACTAAAATGTTCTTGATTTTCCGTTTATATTACCGATTGAAGATGTACACGTAAAACCGCTCTAATCCGGCTGAAACGTCGATATATGCAATAAAAACCGAACTTCTCCCCTTTTCAATATCCTACTCAGTATTTTAACGAGAAACAAATGGTTGATTGAAAATAAAGTATTTAAGGTTAATTTCTAATCAATTATGTGTTTGCATCATTTTTATCGTATATATAATGAATTAATAACAATAAACAGAAAATTCACAAATACGTGGAAAAACGGCAAAATATTGCCTAATTCGATGATATTTTGTTTAAATCACATAAAGGAAAAGAATATGATGAGCGTGAAAATAGTGCTAAATTCGATGATTTTTCGTACGAAACAAAATGCAAGAAAACTTGCTTAAAATGCAATATTATACGACATTCTGAGATTTGAAGGCCAAATCACATATTGTTATACTACATGAAATAGTATCGTAATATTGGTAAAAATGAATATATTTACGTAATATCAAACTACATGATTAACGTGAAAAAGTCACTATTTTACCATATTTGAGGATTTTAACTACAAATCATAGAGCGAGGTTTCGTATTATTTAGATCCAAGAAAATACAAATGACAATGTTGTTTCCAATACAAATGATAAAAATCAATGTGTTTTCATTAGAATTAACTAAAATGTTCTTGATTTTCCGTTTATATTACCGATGGAAGATGTATACGTAAAACCGCTCTAATCCGGCTGGAACGTCGATATATGCAATAAAAACCCGAACTTCTCCCCTTTTCAATATCTTACTCAGCATTTTAACTAGAAACAAATAGATGATTGAAAATGAAGTATTTAAGGTTATTATCTAATCAATTATGTGTTTGCATCATTTTTATCGTATATTTAATGAATTAATAACAATAAACTGAAAATTCACAAAAACGTGGAAAAACGGCAAAATATTGCCTAATTCGATGATATTTTGTTTAAATCACATAAAGGAAAAGGGGATGATGAACGTGAAAATATTGCTAAATTCGGTGATTTTTCATCCGAAACAAAATGCATGAAAACTTGCTTAAAATGCAATATTATGCGAAATTCTGAGAATTGAAGGCAAAATCACATATCGTGATACTACAAGAAATAGTATCGAAATATTGGTAAAAACCAATATATTTACGTAAAATCACACTACATGAAAAACGTGAAAAAAGTCACTATTTTACCATATATGAGGATTTAAACTTCAAATCATAGAGCGAGGTTTCGTATTATTAGGTCCAAGAAAAGATATATGACAATGTTGTTTCCAATAAAAATGATAAAAATCAATGTGTTTTCATTAGAATTAACTAAAATGTTCCTGATTTTCCGTTTATATTACCGATGGAAGATGTACACGAAAAACGCTCTAATCCGGCTTAAACGTTAATATATGCAATAAAAACAGAACTTCTCCCCTTTTTAATATCTTACTCAGTATTTTAACGAGAAAGAAACAGATGATTTAGAGTGAAGTATTTAAGGTTATTATCTAATTAATTATGTGTTTGCATCATTTATAACGTATATTTAATGAACTATTACCAATAAACTGAAAATTAAAAAAAACGTGGAAAAACGGCAAAAAATTGCCTAATTCGATGATATTTTGTTTAAATCACATAAAGGGAGAGGAGATGATAAACGTTAAAATATTGCTAAATTCGATGATTTTTCGTACGAAACAAAATGCAAGAAAACTTGCTTAAAATGCAATATTATGCGACATTCTGAGATTTGAAGGCCAAATCACATATTGTGATACTACATGAAATAGTATCGAAATATTGGTAAAAATGAATATATATACGTAATATCAAACTAAATAATTAACGTGAAAAAGTTACTTTTTACCATATTTGAGGATTTTAACTTCAAATCATAGAGCGAGGTTTCGTATTATTTAGATCCAAGAAAAGACATATGAGAATTGTGTTTCCAATACAAATTATAAAAAACAATGTGTTTTCATTAGAATTAACTAAAATGTTCTTGATTTTCCGTTTATATTACCGATGGAAGATGTACACGTAAAACCGCTCTAATCCGGCTGAAACGTCGATATATGCAATAAAAACCGAACTTCTCCAATTTTCAATATCTTACTCAGTATTTTAACGAGAAACAAATAGATGATTGAAAATGAAGTATTTAAGGTTATTATATAATCAATTATGTGTTTGCATCATTTTTATCGTATATATAATGAATTAATATCAATAAACTGAAAATTCACAAAAACGTGGAGAAACGGCAAAATATTGCCTAATTCGATGATATTTTGTTTATATCACATAAAGGAAAAGGGGATGATAAACGTCAAAATATTGCTATATTTTATGATTTTTCGTACGAAACAAAATGCAAGAAAACTTGCTTAAAATGCAATATGTTGCGAAATTCTGAGATTTGAAGGCCAAATCACATATCTTGATACTACATGAAATAGTATCGAAATATTGGTAAAAACGAATATATTTACGTAATATCAAACTACATGATTAACGTGAAAAAATCACTATTATACCATATTTGAGGATTTTATCTTCTAATCATAGAGCGAGGTTTCGTATTATTTAGATCCAAGAAAAGACATATGACAATGTTGTTTCCAATACAAATGATAAAAACAATGTGTTTTCATTAGAATTAACTAAAATGTTCTTGATTTTCCGTTTATATTACCGATTGAAGATGTACACGTAAAACCGCTCTAATCCGGCTGAAACGTCGATATATGCAATAAAAACCGAACTTCTCCCCTTTTCAATATCCTACTCAGTATTTTAACGAGAAACAAATGGTTGATTGAAAATAAAGTATTTAAGGTTAATTTCTAATCAATTATGTGTTTGCATCATTTTTATCGTATATATAATGAATTAATAACAATAAACAGAAAATTCACAAATACGTGGAAAAACGGCAAAATATTGCCTAATTCGATGATATTTTGTTTAAATCACATAAAGGAAAAGAATATGATGAGCGTGAAAATAGTGCTAAATTCGATGATTTTTCGTACGAAACAAAATGCAAGAAAACTTGCTTAAAATGCAATATTATACGACATTCTGAGATTTGAAGGCCAAATCACATATTGTTATACTACATGAAATAGTATCGTAATATTGGTAAAAATGAATATATTTACGTAATATCAAACTACATGATTAACGTGAAAAAGTCACTATTTTGCAATATTTGAGGATTTTAACTACAAATCATAGAGCGAGGTTTCGTATTATTTAGATCCAAGAAAATACAAATGACAATGTTGTTTCCAATACAAATGATAAAAATCAATGTGTTTTCATTAGAATTAACTAAAATGTTCTTGATTTTCCGTTCATATTACCGATGGAAGATGTATACGTAAAACCGCTCTAATCCGGCTGGAACGTCGATATATGCAATAAAAACCCGAACTTCTCCCCTTTTCAATATCTTACTCAGCATTTTAACTAGAAACAAATAGATGATTGAAAATGAAGTATTTAAGGTTATTATCTAATCAATTATGTGTTTGCATCATTTTTATAGTATATTTAATGAATTAATAACAATAAACAGAAAATTCACAAATACGTGGAAAAACGGCAAAATATTGCCTAATTCGATGATATTTTGTTTAAATCACATAAAGGAAAAGAATATGATGAGCGTGAAAATAGTGCTAAATTCAATGATTTTTCGTACGAAACAAAATGCAAGAAAACTGGCTTAAAATGCAATATTATGCGAAATTCTGAGAATTGAAGGCAAAATAACATATCGTGATACTACAAGAAATAGTATCGAAATATTGGTAAAAACGAATATATTTACGTAAAATCACACTACATGAAAAACGTGAAAAAAGTCACTATTTTACCATATATGAGGATTTAAACTTCAAATCATAGAGCGAGGTTTCGTATTATTAGGTCCAAGAAAAGATATATGACAATGTTGTTTCCAATAAAAATGATAAAAATCAATGTGTTTTCATTAGAATTAACTAAAATGTTCCTGATTTTCCGTTTATATTACCGATGGAAGATGTACACGAAAAACGCTCTAACCCGGCTTAAACGATAATATATGCAATAAAAACAGAACTTCTCCCCTTTTTAATATCTTACTCAGTATTTTAACGAGAAAGAAACAGATGATTTAGAGTGAAGTATTTAAGGTTATTATCTAATTAATTATGTGTTTGCATCATTTATAACGTATATTTAATGAACTATTACCAATAAACTGAAAATTAAAAAAAACGTGGAAAAACGGCAAAATATTGCCTAATTCGATGATATTTTGTTTAAATCACATAAAGGGAGAGGAGATGATAAACGTTAAAATATTGCTAAATTCGATGATTTTTCGTACGAAACAAAATGCAAGAAAACTTGCTTAAAATGCAATATTATGCGACATTCTGAGATTTGAAGGCCAAATCACATATTGTGATACTACATGAAATAGTATCGAAATATTGGTAAAAATGAATATATATACGTAATATCAAACTAAATGATTAACGTGAAAAAGTTACTTTTTACCATATTTGAGGATTTTAACTTCAAATCATAGAGCGAGGTTTCGTATTATTTAGATCCAAGAAAAGACATATGAGAATGGTGTTTCCAATACAAATTATAAAAAACTATGTGTTTTCATTAGAATTAACTAAAATGTTCTTGATTTTCCGTTTATATTACCGATGGAAGATGTACACGTAAAACCGCTCTAATCCGGCTGAAACGTCGATATATGCAATAAAAACCGAACTTCTCCAATTTTCAATATCTTACTCAGTATTTTAACGAGAAACAAATAGATGATTGAAAATGAAGTATTTAAGGTTATTATATAATCAATTATGTGTTTGCATCATTTTTATCGTATATATAATGAATTAATATCAATAAACTGAAAATTCACAAAAACGTGGAGAAACGGCAAAATATTGCCTAATTCGATGATATTTTGTTTATATCACATAAAGGAAAAGGGGATGATAAACGTCAAAATATTGCTATATTTTATGATTTTTCGTACGAAACAAAATGCAAGAAAACTTGCTTAAAATGCAATATTATGCGAAATTCTGAGATTTGAAGGCCAAATCACATATCTTGATACTACATGAAATAGTATCGAAATATTGGTAAAAACGAATATATTTACGTAATATCAAACTACATGATTAACGTGAAAAAATCACTATTATACCATATTTGAGGATTTTATCTTCTAATCATAGAGCGAGGTTTCGTATTATTTAGATCCAAGAAAAGACATATGACAATGTTGTTTCCAATACAATTGATAAAAACAATGTGTTTTCATTAGAATTAACTAAAATGTTCTTGATTTTCCGTTTATATTACCGATTGAAGATGTACACGTAAAACCGCTCTAATCCGGCTGAAACGTCGATATATGCAATAAAAACCGAACTTCTCCCCTTTTCAATATCCTACTCAGTATTTTAACGAGAAACAAATGGTTGATTGAAAATAAAGTATTTAAGGTTAATTTCTAATCAATTATGTGTTTGCATCATTTTTATCGTATATATAATGAATTAATAACAATAAACTGAAAATTCACAAAAACGTGGAAAAACGGCAAAATATTGCCTAATTCGATGATATTTTGTTTAAATCACATAAAGGAAAAGGGGATGATGAACGTGAAAATATTGCTAAATTCGATGATTTTTCGTACGAAACAAAATGCAAGAAAACTTGCTTAAAATGCAATATTATGCGAAATTCTGAGAATTGAAGGCAAAATCACATATCGTGATACTACAAGAAATAGTATCGAAATATTTGTAAAAACGAATATATTTACGTAAAATCACACTACATGAAAAACGTGAAAAAGTCACTATTTTACCATATATGAGGATTTAAACTTCAAATCATAGAGCGAGGTTTTGTATTATTTAGATCCAAGAAAAGACATATGACAATGTTGTTTCCAATAAAAATGATAAAAATCAATGTGTTTTCATTAGAATTAACTAAAATGTTCCTGATTTTCCGTTTATATGACCGATGGAAGACGTACACGAAAAACGCTCTAATCCGGCTTAAACGTCGATATATGCAATAAAAACAGAACTTCTCCCCTTTTCAATATCTTACTTAGTATTTTAACGAGAAACAAATAGATGATTGAAAATGAAGTATTTAAGGTTATTATCTAATTATTTATGTGTTTGCCTCATTTATGTCGTATATTTAATGAATTATTAACAATAAACTGAAAATTCAAAAAACGTGGAAAAACGGCAAAATATTGCCTAATTCGATGATATTTTGTTTAAATCACATAAAGGAAAAGGAGATGATAAACGTCAAAATATTGCTAAATTCGATGATTTTTCGTACGAAACAAAATGCAAGAAAACTTGCTTAAAATGCAATATTATACGACATTCTGAGATTTGAAGGCCAAATCACATATTGTTATACTACATGAAATAGTATCGAAATATTAGTAAAAATGAATATATTTACGTAATATCAAACTACATGATTAACGTGAAAGTCACTATTTTACCATATTTGAGGATTTTAACTACAAATCATAGAGCGAGGTTTCGTATTATTTAGATCCAAGAAAATACATATGACAATGTTGTTTCCAATACAAATGATAAAAATCAATGTGTTTTCATTAGAATTAACTAAAATGTTCTTGATTTTCCGTTTATATTACCGATGGAAGATGTACACGTAAAACCGCTCTAATCCGGCTGAAACGTCGATATATGCAATAAAAACCCGAACTTCTCCCCTTTTCAATATCTTACTCAGCATTTTAACTAGAAACAAATAGATGATTGAAAATGAAGTATTTAAGGTTATTATCTAATCAATTATGTGTTTGCATCATTTTTATCGTATATTTAATGAATTAATAACAATAAACTGAAAATTCACAAAAACGTGGAAAAACGGCAAAATATTGCCTAATTCGATGATATTTTGTTTAAATCACATAAAGGAAAAGGGGATGATGAACGTGAAAATATTGCTAAATTCGATGATTTTTCGTCCGAAACAAAATGCAAGAAAACTTGCTTAAAATGCAATATTATGCGAAATTCTGAGAATTGAAGGCAAAATCACATATCGTGATACTACATGAAATAGTATCGAAATATTGGTAAAAATGAATATACTTACGTAAAATCACACTACATGAAAAACGTGAAAAATGTCACTATTTAACCATATATGAGGATTTAAACTTCAAATCATAGAGCGAGGTTTCGTATTATTAGGTCCAAGAAAAGACATATGACAATGTTGTTTCCAATAAAAATGATAAAAATCAATGTGTTTTCATTAGAATTAACTAAAATGTTCCTGATTTTCCGTTTATATTACCGATGGAAGATGTACACGAAAAACGCTCTAATCCGGCTTAAACGTCGATATATGCAATAAAAACCGAGCTTCTCCCCTTTTCAATATCCTACTCAGTATTTTAACGAGAAACAAATGGTTGATTGAAAATAAAGTATTTAAGATTAATTTCTAATCAATTATGTGTTTGCATCATTTTTATCGTATATTTAATGAATTAATAACAATAAACTGAAAATTCACAAAAACGTGGAAAAACGGCAAAATATTGCCTAATTCGATGATATTTTGTTTAAATCACATAAAGGAAAAGGGGATGATGAACGTGAAAATATTGCTAAATTCGATGATTTTTCGTACGAAACAAAATGCAAGAAAATTTGTTTAAAATGCAATATTATGCGAAATTCTGAGAATTGAAGGCAAAATCACATATCGTGATACTACAAGAAATTGTATCGAAATATTTATAAAAACGAATATATTTACGTAAAATCAAACTACATGAAAAACGTGAAAAAAGTCACTATTATACCATATATGAGGATTTAAACTTCAAATCATAGAGCGAGGTTTTGTATTATTTAGATCCAAGAAAAGACATATGACAATGTTGTTTCCAATAAAAATGATAAAAATCAATGTGTTTTCATTAGAATTAACTAAAATGTTCCTGATTTTCCGTTTATATTACCGATGGAAGACGTACACGAAAAACGCTCTACTCCGGCTTAAACGTCGATATATGCAATAAAAACAGAACTTCTCCCCTTTTCAATATCTTACTTAGTATTTTAACGAGAAACAAATAGATGATTGAAAATGAAGTATTTAAGGTTATTATCTAATTATTTATGTGTTTGCATCATTTATATTGTTTATTTAATGAATTATTAACAATAAACTGAAAATTCACAAAAACGTGGAAAAACGGCAAAATATTGCCTAATTCGATAATATTTTGTTTAAATCACATAAGAGAAAAGGGGATGATAAACGTCAAAGTATTGCTAAATTCGATGATTTTTCGTACGAAACAAAATGCAAGAAAACTTGCTTAAAATGCAATATTATACGACATTCTGAGATTTGACGGCCAAATCACATATTGTTATACTACATGAAATAGTATCGAAATATTGGTAAAAATGAATATATTTACGTAATATCAAACTACATGATTAACGTGAAAAAGTCACTATTTACCATATTTGAGGATTTTAACTTCAAATCATAGAGCGAGGTTTCGTATTATTTAGATCCAAGAAAAGACATATGACAATGTTGTTTCCAATACAAATGATAAAAATCAATGTGTTTTCATTAGAATTAACTAAAATGTTTCTGATTTTCCGTTTATATTACCGATGGAAGATGTACACGAAAATCGCTCTATTCCGGCTGAAACGTCGATGTATGCAATAAAAGCAGAATTTCTCCCCTTTTCAATATCTTACTCAGTAATTTAACGAGAAACAAATAGTTGATTGAAAATGAAGTATTTAAGGTTATTATCTAATCAATTATGTGTTTGCATTACATTTATCGTATATATAATGAATTAATAACAATAAACTGAAAATTCACAAAAACGTGGAAAAAATGCAAAATATTGCCTAATTCGATGATATTTTGTTTAAATCACATAGAGGGAGAGGAGATGATAAACGTCAAAATATTGCTAAATTCGATGATTTTTCGTACGAAACAAAATGCAAGAAAACTTGCTTAAAATGCAATATTATGCGACATTCTGAGATTTGAAGGCCAAATCACATATTGTGATACTACAAGAAATAGTATCGAAATATTGGTAAAAATGAATATATTTACGTAATATCAAACTAAATGATTAACGTGAAAAAGTCACTATTTTACCATATTTGAGGATTTTAACTTCAAATCATAGAGCGAGGTTTCGTATTATTTAGATCCAAGAAAAGACATATGAGAATGGTGTTTCCAATACAAATTATAAAAAACAATGTGTTTTCATTAGAATTAACTAAAATTTTCTTGATTTTCCGTTTATAATACCGATGGAAGACGTACACGAAAATCGCTCTATTCCGGCTGAAACGTCGATATATGCAATAAAAACCGAACTTCTCCCCTTTTCAATATCCTACTCAGTATTTTAACGAGAAACAAATCGTTGATTGAAAAAAAAGTATTTAAGGTTAATTTCTAATCAGTTATGCGTTTGCATCATTTTTATCATATATTTAATGAATTAATAACAATAAACTGAAAATGCACAAAAACGTGGAAAAACGGCAAAATATTGCCTAATTCGATGATATTTTGTTTAAATCACATAAAGGAAAAGGGGATGATAAACGTCAAAGTATTGCTAAATTCGATGATTTTTCGTACGAAACAAAATGCAAGAAAACTTGCTTAAAATGCAATATTATGCGAAATTCTGAGATTTGAAGGCCAAATCACATATCTTGATACTACATGAAATAGTATCGAAATATTGGTAAAAACGAATATATTTACGTAAAATCACACTACATGAAAAACGTGAAAAAAGTCACTATTTTACCATATATGAGGATTTATACTTCAAATCATATGCAGAGGTTTCAGTGAGTGATGCAAAGGCTTAAGAGAGGGATGCAGAGGCTCAAGAGAGTGAAGCAGAGGCTCAAGCCAGTGATGCGGAGGATCAAGAGAGTGATGCAGAGGCTCAAAAGAGTGAGGCAGAGGATTAAAAATAGGAAGCAGAGGCTTAAGAGAGTGATGCAGAGGCTGAAGAAAGAGATACAGAGGCTCTAGAGAGTGATGCAGAGGCTTAAGAGAGTGATGCAGAGGCTCAAGAGAGTGATGCAGTGGTTCAAGAGAGTGATGCAGAGGCTCGAGCGAGTGATGCAAAGACACAAGAGAGGGTTTCAGAGGCTCAGGAGAAGGATTCAGAGGCTTAAGAGAGTGAAGCAGAGGCTGAAGATAGTGTTGCAGAGACTCAGGGGAGGGATGCAGAGTATCAAGCGAGTGATGCCGAGGATCAAGAGAGGGATGCAGAGGCGTAAAAGAGTGATGCAGACGCTGAAGAGAGTTGCAGAGGCTTAAGAGAGTGTTGCAGAGGCTCAAGCGAGTGACGCAGAGGCTCAAGAGAGCGATGCAGAGGCTCAGGAGAGTGATGCAGAGGCTCAAGAGAGTGATGCAGAGGCTCAAGAGTGTGATGCAGAGGCTCAAGAGAGTGATGCAGAGGCCCAAGAGAGTGATGCAGAGGCTAAAGTGAGTGATGCAGAGGCTCAGGAGAGTGATGCAGAGGATTAGGAGAATGATGCAGAGGCTCAAAAGAGGGATGCAGAGGTTCAAGAGAGTGATGCTGAGGCTCAAGAGAGAGATGCAGAGGCTCAAGAGAGTGATTAAGAGGCTTACGAGAATGATGCATTAGAGAATGATAATGAGAATGATACGAGAATGATTTTCTGCCCGAAACGCTGCGCGTGCTAGTGGCTTTACAAGACTGTAATTACCATATTTGTATCCTCACATTCCTTATGTACATTCTTGTATATGCATAAATAAATAAATAAATAAATAAATAAATAAATAAATAAATAAATGCAGAGGTTCCAGTGAGTGATGCAAAGGCTTAAGAGAGGGATGCAGAGGCTCAAGAGAGTGAAGCAGAGGCTCCAGAGAGGGATGCACAGGCTTAGGAGAGTGATGCAGGGGCTCAAGAGAGGGATGCAGAGGCTTAGGAGAGTGATGCAAAGGCTCGAGAGGGATGCAGAGGCTCATAAGAGGGATGCACGAGTTCAAGAGAGGGATGCAGAGGCTCAAGAGAGGGATGCAGAGGCTTAAGAAAGTGACGCAGAGGCTCAAAATAGGGATGCAGAGGCTTGAAAGGGTGATGCAGAGGCTCGGGAGAGTGATGCAGAGGCTGATGAGAGGGATAAAGGGGCTCAAGAGAGTGATGCTGAGGCTGAAGAGAGTGATGCAGAAGTTTACGAGAGTGATGCAGAGGATCAAAAGAGAGGGATGCAGAGGCTTAAGAGAGTGATGCAGAGGCTCACGAGAATGATGTAGAGGATTAAGAGAGGGATGCAGAGGCTTAAGAGAGGGATACAGAGGATGAAGAGAGGGATGCAGGAGTTCAAGAGAGGGCTTTAGAGGCTCAAGAGAGGGATGCAGAGGCTTAAGAAAGTGATGCAGAGGCTCAAAAGAGGGATGCAGAGGCTTAAAAGGGTGATGCAGAGGCTCAAGAGATTGATGCAGAGGCTCAAGAGAGGGATGCATGGGCTCAAGAGAGTGATGCTGAGGCTCAAGAGAGTGATTCAGAGGCTTACGAGAGTGATGCAGAGGCTTAGGAGAGTGATGCAGAGGCTCAAGAGTGTGATGCAGAAGCTCAGGAGAGTGATGCAGAGGCCCAAGAGAGTGAAGCAGAGGCTAGAGTGAGTGATTCAGAAGCTCAGGCGAGTGATGCAGAGGCTCAAGAGAGGGATGCAAAGGATCAAGAGAGTGATGCAAAGGCTCAATAGAATGATGCATAGGCTCAATAGCGTGATGCAGAGGATGAAGAGAGGGATGCAGAGGCTTAAGAGAGTGATGCAAAGGTTCAATAGAGTGATGCAGAAGCTCAGTCGAGTGATGCAGAGGCTCAAGAGAGGGATGCAAAGGCTCAAGAGAGTGATGCAAATACTTAAGAGAGGGATGCAGAGGCTCAATAGAATGATGCATAGGCTCAATAGAGTGATGCAGAGGATGAAGAGAGGGATGCAGAAGCTTAAGAGAGTGATGCATAGCTCTAAAGAGTGATGCAGAAGCTCAAGAGAGTGATGCAGAGGCTCAAGAGAGTGATGCAGAGGCTCAAGCGAGTGATGCAGAGGATCAAGAGAGTGATGCAAAGGCTCAAAAGCGTGATGCAGAGGATTAAAAAAGGGAAGCAGAGGCATAAGAGAGTGATGCAGAGGCTGAAGAGAGAGATGCAGAGCTCTAGAGATTGATGCAGAGGCTTAAGAGAGTGATGCAGAGGCTTAAGAGAGTGATGCAGAGGTTCAAGAGAGTGATGCAGAGGCTCGAGCGAGTGATGCAGAGGCTCAAGAGAGGGTTTCAGAGGCTCAGGAGAAAGATTCAGAGGCTTAAGAGAGTGATGCAGAGGCTGAAGATAATGTTGCAGAGACTCAGGAGAGGGATGCAGAGGATCAAGCGAGTGATGCAGAGGATAGAGAGAGGGATGCAGAGGCGTAAGAGAGTGATACAGACGCTGAAGAGAGAGTTGCAGAGGCTTAAGAGAGTGATGCAGAGGCTCAAGAGAGTGATGCAGAGGCTCAAGAGAGCGATGCAGAGGCTCAAGAGTGTGATGCAGAGGCTCAAGAGAGTGATGCAGAGGCCCAAGAGTGATGCAGAGGCTAAAATGTGTGATGCAGAAACTCAGGAGAGTGATGCAGAGGCATAGGAGAATGATGCAGAGGCTCAAGAGAGGGATGCAGAGGTTGAAGAGTGTGATGCTGAGGCTCAAGGGAGAGATGCAGAGGCTCAAGAGAGTGATTAAGAGGCTTACGAGAATGATGCAGAGATTTCAGTGAGTGATGCAAAGGCTTAAGAGAGGGATGCAGAGTCTAAAGAGAGTGATGCAGAGGCTCAAGCGCGTGATGCAGAGGATCAAGAGAGTGATGCAGAGGCTCAAAAGAGTGATGCAGAGGATTAAAAAAGAAAGCAGAGGCTTATGAGAGTGATGCAGAGGCTGAAGAAAGAGATGCAGAGGCTCTAGAGAGTGATGCAGAGGCTTAAGAGATTGATGCAGAGGCTCGAGCGAGTGATGCAGAGGCTCAACAGAGGGTTTCAGAGGCTCAGGAAAAGGATTCAGAGGCTTAAGAGAGTGATGCATAGGCTTAAGATAGTGTTGCAGAGGCTTAAGAGAGTGATGCAGAGGCTCAAGGGAGTGACGCAGAGGCTAGAGAGCGATGCAGAGGCTCAAGAGAGTGATGCAGAGGCTCAAGAGAGTGATGCAGAGGCTCAAGAGTGTGATGCAGAGCTCAAAAGAGTGATGCAGAAGTTTACGAGAGTGATGCAGAGGATCAAGAGAGGGATGCAGAGGCTTAAGAGAGTGATGCAAAGGCTCAAGAGAGTGATGCAGAGGCTGAAGAGAGTGATGCAGAGGCTGAAGAGAGTGATGCAGAGGCTTAAGAGAGTGATGCAGAGGCTCAAGAGAGTGATGCAGAGGTTCAAGAGAGACATGCACAGGCTTAGAAGAGTGATGCAGAGGCTCAAGAGAGGGATGCAGGGGCTCATGAGAGGGATGCAGAGGCTTAGGAGAGTGATGCATAAGCTCGAGAGGGATGCAGAGACTCATGCGAGGGATGCAGGAGTTCAAGAGAGGGATGCAGAAGCTCAAGAGAGGGATGCAGAGGCTTAAGAAAGTGATGCAGAGGCTCAAAATAGGGATGCAGAGGCTTAAAAGGGTGATGCAGAGGCTCAGGAGAGTGATGCAGAGGCTGATGAGAGGGATGCAGGGGCTGAAGAGAGTGATGCTGAGGGTCAGGTGAGTGATTCAGAGGATTACGAGAGTGATGCAGAGGCTTAGGAGAGTGATGCAGAGGCTCAAGAGAGTGATGCAGAGGCCCAAGAGAGTGATGCAGACGCTAAAGTGAGTGATGCAGAGGTTCAGGCGAGTGATGCAGAGGCTCAAGAGAGGGATGCAGAGGCTCAAGAGAGTGATGCAGAGGCTTAAGAGAGGGATGCAGAGGCTCAATAGAATGATGCAGAGGCTCAAAGGAGTGATGCAGAGGATGAAGAGAGGGATGCAGAGGCTTAAGAGAGTGATGCAGAGCTCAAAAGAGTGATGCAGAAGCTCAAGAGAGTGATGCAGAGGCTCAAGAGAGTGATGCAGAGGCTCAAGTGAGTGATGCAGAGGTTCAAGAGAGTGATGCAGAGGATTAAAAAAGAGAAGCAGAGGCTTAACAGAGTGATGCAGAAGCTAAGGAGAGAGATGCAGAGGCTCTAGAGAGTAAAGCAGAGGCTTAAAAGAGTGATGCAGAGGCTCAAGAGAGTGATGCAGAGGATTAAAAAAGGGAAGCAGAGGCTTAGGAGAGTGATGCAGAGGCTGAAGAGAGAGATGCAGAGGCTCTAGAGAATGATGAGGAGGCTTAAGAGAGTGATGCAGAGGTTCAAGAGAGTGATGCAGAGGCTCGAGCGAGTGATGCAGAGGCTCAAGAGAGGGTTTCAGAGGCTCAGGAGAAGGATTTAAAGGCTTAAGAGAGTGATGCAGAGGCTGATGATAGTGTTGCAGAGACTCAGGAGAGGGATGCAGAGGATCAAGCAAGTGATGCAGAGGATCAAGAGAGGGATGCAGAGGCGTAAGAGAGTGATGCAGACGGTGAAGAGAGAGTTGCAGAGGCTTACGAGAGTGATGCAGAGGCTCTTGAGAGGGATGCAGAGGATCAAGCGAGTGATGCAGTGGATCAAGAGAGGGATGCAGAGGCGTAAGAGAGTGATGCAGACTTGAAGAGAGAGTTGCAGAGGCCTTGGAGAGTGATGCAGAGGCTCAAGAGAGTGACGCAGAGGCTCAAGAGAACGATGCAGAGGCTCAAGAGAGTGATGCAGAGGCTCAAGAGAGTGATGCAGAGGCTCAAGAGTGTGATGCAGAGGCTCAAGAGAGTGATGCAGAGGCCCAAGAGAGTGGTGCAGAGGCTAAAGTGAGTGATGCAGAGGCTCAGGAGAGTGATGCAGAGGCTTAGGAGAATGATGCAGAGGCTCAAGAGAGGGATGCAGAGGCTGAAGAGAGTGATGATGAGGCTCAAGAGAGAGATGCAGAGGCTCTAGAGAGTGATTCAGAGGCTTATGAGAATGATGCAGAGGTTTAAGTTAGTGATGCAAAGGCTTAAGAGAGGGATGAAGAGGCTCAAGAGAGGGAAGCAGAGGCTCCAGAGAGGGATGCAGAGGCTCAACAGAGTGATGCAGAGGCTGATGAGAGAGATGCAGAGGTTTAAGAGAGTGATGCAGAGGCTCAAGAGAGTGATGCAGAGGCTCAAGAGAATGATGTAAAGGCTTAAGAGAGGGATGCAGAGGGTCAAGAGAATGATGCAGAGGCTCACGAGAGTGATGCAGAGGCTCAAGACAGTGATGCAGAGGCTCTAGAGAGTGATGCAGAGGCTTAAGAGAGTGATGCAGAGGCTCAAGAGAGTGATGCAAAGGATCAAGAGAGTGATGCAGAGGCTCGAGCGAGTGATGCAGAGGCTCAAGAGAGTGATGCAGAGGCTCAAGTGAGGGATGCAGGGGCTCACGAGAGTGATGCAGAGGCTCAAGAGAGTGATTCAGAGACTTAGGAGAGTGATGCAGAGGCTTAAGAGAGTGATGCAGAGGCTTAAGAGAGGGATACAGAGGATGAGGAGAGGGGTTCAGAGACTCAAGAGAGTTATGCAGAGGCTCAAGAGAGGGATGCAGGAGTTCAAGAGAGGGCTGGAGAGGCTCAAGAGAGGGATGCAGAGGCTTAAGAAAGTGATGCAAAGGCTCAAAAGAGGGATGCAGAGGCGCAAGAGGGTGATGCAGAGGCTTAAGAGAGCGATGCAGAGGCTTAAGAGAGTGATGCAGAGGCTTAAGAGAGGGATACAGAGGGTGAAGAGAGGGATTCAGAAACTCAAGAGAGTTATGCAGAGGCTCAAGAGAGGGATGCAGGAGTTCAAGAGAGGGCTGCAGAGGCTCAAGAGAGGGATGCAGAGGCTTAAGAATGTAATGCAAAGGCTCAAAAGAGGGATGCAGAGGCTTAAGAGGGTGATGCAGAGGCTTAAGAGAGGGATTCAGAGACTCAAGAGAGGGATTCATAGACTTAAGAAAGTTATGCAGAGGATCAAGAGAGGGATGCAGAGGATCAAGAGAGGGAAGCAGAGGATTAAGAGAGTGATGCACAGGATCAAGAAAGTGAAGCAGAGGCTTACGAGAGTGATGCAGAGGCTGAAGAGAGAGATGCAGGGGCTCTAGAGAGTGATGCAGAGGCTTAAGAGAGTGATGCAGAGGCTCAAGAGAGTGATGCAGAGGTTCACGAGAGTGATGCAGAGGCTCGAGCGAGTAATGGAGAGGCTCAAGAGAGGGATTCAGAGGCTAAGGAGAGGGATTCAGAGGCCTAAGAGAGTGATGCAAAGGCTTAAGAGAGGGATGCAGAGGCTCAAGAGAGTGATGTAGACACTCAAGAGAGTTATGCAGAGGCTCAAGAGAGTGATGCAGAAGTTTACGAGAGTGATGCAGAGGATCAAGAGAGGGATGCAGAGGCTAAAGAGAGTGATGCAAAGGCTCAAGAGAGTGATTCAGAGACTTACGAGAGTGATGCAGAGGCTTAAGAGAGTGATGCAGAGGCTTAAGAGAGGGATACAGAGGATGAAGAGAGGGATTTAGAGACTCAAGAGAGTTATGCAGAGGCTCAAGAGAGGGATGCAGGAGTTCAAGAGAGGGCTGCAGAGGCTCAAGAGAGGGATGCAGAGGCTTAAGAAAGTGATGCAAAGGCTCAAAAGAGGGATGCAAAGGCTCAAAAGAGGGATGCAGAGGCGTAAGAGGGTGATGCAGAGGCTCAAGAGAGTGATTCAGAGACTTACGAGAGTGATGCAGAGGCTTAAGAGAGTGATGCAGAGGCTCAAGAGAGGGATGCAGGAGTTCAAGAGAGGGCTGCAGAGGCTCAAGAGAGGTATGCAGAGGCTTACGAAAGTGATGCAAAGGCTAAAAAGAGGGATGCAGAGGTGTAAGAGGGTGATGCAGAGGCTTAAGAGAATGATACAGAGGCTCAAGAGAGGGATGCAGGGGCTCAAGAGAGTGATGCAGAGGCTCAAGAGAGTGATTCATAGACTTACAAGAGTGATGCAGAGGCTTAAGAGAGGGATACAGAGGATGAAGAGAGGGGTTCAGAGACTCAAGAGAGTTATGCAGAGGCTCAAGAGAGGGATGCAGGAGTTCAAGAGAGGGCTGCAGAGGCTCAAGAGAGGGATGCAGAGGCTTTAGAAAGTGATGCAAAGGCTCTAGAGAGGGATGCGGGGGCTCAAGAGAGTGATGCAGAGGCTCAAGAGAGTGATTCAGAGACTTACGAGAGTGATGCAGAGGCTTAAGAGAGTGATGCAGAGGCTTAAGAGAGGGATACAGAGGATGAAGAGAGGGATTCAGAGACTCAAGAGAGTTATGCAGAGGCTCAAGAGAGGGATGCAGGTGTTCAAGAGAGGGCTGCAGAGGCTTATGAGAGGGATGCAGAGGCTTAAGAGGGTGATGCTGAGGCTTAAGAGATGGATTCAGAGACTCAAGAGAGGGATTCAGAGACTCAAGAGAGTTATGCAGAGGCTCAAGAGAGGGATGCAGAGGCTTTAGAAAGTGATGCAAAGGCTCTAGAGAGGGATGCGGGGGCTCAAGAGAGTGATGCAGAGGCTCAAGAGAGTGATTCAGAGACTTACGAGAGTGATGCAGAGGCTTAAGAGAGTGATGCAGAGGCTTAAGAGAGGGATACAGAGGATGAAGAGAGGGATTCAGAGACTCAAGAGAGTTATGCAGAGGCTCAAGAGAGGGATGCAGGTGTTCAAGAGAGGGCTGCAGAGGCTTATGAGAGGGATGCAGAGGCTTAAGAGGGTGATGCTGAGGCTTAAGAGATGGATTCAGAGACTCAAGAGAGGGATTCAGAGACTCAAGAGAGTTATGCAGAGGCTCAAGAGAGGGATGCAGAGGATCAAGAGAGGGAAGCAGAGGATTAAGAGAGTGATGCACAGGATCAAGATAGTGATGCAGAGGATCATGAAAGGGAAGCAGAGGCTTAAGAGAGTGATGCAGAGGCTCAAGGGAGTGACGCAGAGGCTAGAGAGCGATGCAGAGGCTCAAGAGAGTGATGCAGAGGCTCAAGAGAGTGATGCAGAGGCTCAAGAGTGTGATGCAGAGGCTCAAAAGAGTGATGCAGAAGTTTACGAGAGTGATGCAGAGGATCAAGAGAGGGATGCAGAGGCTTAAGAGAGTGATGCAAAGGCTCAAGAGAGTGATGCAGAGGCTGAAGAGAGTGATGCAGAGGCTGAAGAGAGTGATGCAGAGGCTTAAGAGAGTGATGCAGAGGCTCAAGAGAGTGATGCAGAGGTTCAAGAGAGACATGCACAGGCTTAGAAGAGTGATGCGGAGGCTCAAGAGAGGGATGCAGGGGCTCATGAGAGGGATGCAGAGGCTTAGGAGAGTGATGCATAAGCTCGAGAGGGATGCAGAGACTCATGCGAGGGATGCAGGAGTTCAAGAGAGGGATGCAGAAGCTCAAGAGAGGGATGCAGAGGCTTAAGAAAGTGATGCAGAGGCTCAAAATGGGGATGCAGAGGCTTAAAAGGGTGATGCAGAGGCTCAGGAGAGTGATGCAGAGGCTGATGAGAGGGATGCAGGGGCTGAAGAGAGTGATGCTGAGGGTCAGGTGAGTGATTCAGAGGATTAAGAGAGTGATGCAGAGGCTTAGGAGAGTGATGCAGAGGCTCAAGAGAGTGATGCAGAGGCCCAAGAGAGTGATGCAGACGCTAAAGTGAGTGATGCAGAGGTTCAGGCGAGTGATGCAGAGGCTCAAGAGAGGGATGCAGAGACTCAAGAGAGTGATGCAGAGGCTTAAGAGAGGGATGCAGAGGCTTAAGAGAGTGATGCAGAGCTCAAATGAGTGATGCAGAAGCTCAAGAGAGTGATGCAGAGGCTCAAGAGAGTGATGCAGAGGCTCAAGTGAGTGATGCAGAGGTTCAAGAGAGTGATGCAGAGGATTAAAAAAGGGAAGCAGAGGCTTAACAGAGTGATGCAGAGGCTAAAGAGAGAGATGCAGAGGCTCTAGAGAGTAAAGCAGAGGCTTACAAGAGTGATGCAGAGGCTCAAGAGAGTGATGCAGAGGATTAAAAAAGGGAAGCAGAGGCTTAGGAGAGTGATGCAGAGGCTGAAGAGAGAGATGCAGAGGCTCTAGAGAATGATGAGGAGGCTTAAGAGAGTGATGCAGAGGTTCAAGAGAGTGATGCAGAGGCTCGAGCGAGTGATGCAGAGGCTCAAGAGAGGGTTTCAGAGGCTCAGGAGAAGGATTTAAAGGCTTAAGAGAGTGATGCAGAGGCTGATGATAGTGTTGCAGAGACTCAGGAGAGGGATGCAGAGGATCAAGCAAGTGATGCAGAGGATCAAGAGAGTGATTTAGAGACTTACGAGAGTGATGCAGAGGCGTAAGAGAGTGATGCAGAGGCTTTAGAAAGTGATGCAAAGGCTCTAGAGAGGGATGCAGGGGCTCAAGAGAGTGATGCAGAGGCTCAAGAGAGTGATTTAGAGACTTACGAGAGTGATGCAGAGGCTTAAGAGAGTGATGCAGAGGCTTAAGAGAGGGATACAGAGGATGAAGAGAGGGATTCAGAGACTCAAGAGAGTTATGCAGAGGCTCAAGAGAGGGATGCAGGAGTTCAAGAGAGGGCTGCAGAGGCTTATGAGAGGGATGCAGAGGCTTAAGAGGGTGATGCTGAGGCTTAAGAGATGGATTCAGAGACTCAAGAGAGGGATTCAGAGACTCAAGAGAGTTATGCAGAGGCTCAAGAGAGGGATGCAGAGGATCAAGAGAGGGAAGCAGAGGATTAAGAGAGTGATGCACAGGATCAAGATAGTGATGCAGAGGATCATGAAAGGGAAACAGAGGCTTAAGAGAGTGATTCAGAGGTTGAAGAGAGAGATGCAGAGGCTCTAGAGAGTGATGCAGAGGCTTAAGAGAGTGATGCAGAGGCTCAAGAGAGTGATGCAGAGGTTCAGGAGAGTGATGCAGAGGCTCGAGCGAGTGATGCAGAGGCTCAAGAGAGGAATTCAGAGGCTCAAGAGAGGGATTCAGAGGCTTAAGAGAGTGATGCAAAGGCTTAAGAGAGGGATGCAGAGGCTCAAGAGAGTGATGTAGACACTCAAGAGAGTTATGCATAGGCTCAAGAGAGTGATGCAGAAGTTTACGAGAGTGATGCAGAGGATTAAGAGAGGGATGCAGAGGCTTAAGAGAGTGATGCAATGGCTCTAGAGAGTGATTCAGAGACTTACGAGAGTGATGCAGATGTTTAAGAGAGTGATGCAGAGGCTTAAGAAAGTGATGCAAAGGATCAAAAGAGGGATGCAGAGGCTCAAGAGAGTGATGCAGAGGCTTAAGAGAGGGATTCAGAGACTCAGGAGAGGGATTCAGAGACTCAAGAGAGTTATGCAGAGGCTCAAGAGAGGGATGCAGAGGATCAAAAGAGGGAAGCAGAGGATTAAGAGAGTGATGCAGAGGCTGAAGAGAGAGATGCAGAGGCTCTAGAGAGTGATGCAGAGGCTTAAGAAAGTGATGAAGAGGCTCAAGAGAGTGATGCAGAGGTTCAAGAGAGGGATGCAGGAGTTCAAGAGAGGGCTGCAGAGGCTCAGGAGAGGGATGCAGAGGCTTACGAAAGTGATGCAAAGGCTCAGAAGAGGGATGCAGAGGCTTAAGAGAGTGATGCAGAGGCTTAAGAGAGGGATTCAGAGACTCAAGAGAGGGATTCAGAGACTCAAGAGAGTTATGCAGAGGCTCGAGGGAGGGATGCAGAGGATCAAGAGAGGGAAGCAGAGGATTAAGAGAGTGATGCAGAGGCTTAAGAGAGAGATGCAGAGGCTCCAGAGAGTGATGCAGAGGCTTAAGAAAGTGATGAAGAGGCTCATGAGAGTGATGCAGAGGTTCAAGAGAGTGATGCAGAGGCTCGAGCGAGTGATGCAGAGGCTCAAGAGAGGGATTCAGAGGCTCAGGAGAGGGATTCAGAGGCTTAAGAGAGTGATGCAAAGGCTTAAGAGAGGGATGCAGAGGCTCAAGAGAGTGATGTAGACACTCAAGATAGTTATGCAGAGGCTCAAGAGAGTGATGCAGAAGTTTATGAGAGTGATGCAGAGGATCAAGAGAGGGATGCAGAGGCTTAAGAGAGTGATGCAAAGGCTCAAGAGAGTGATTCAGAGACTTACGAGAGTGATTCAGAGACTTACGAGAGTGATGATCTGTCGAAAATATGAGAAATATCCTAGGGACAAAAGATGGTAAACACGAGTAATAACACGGAGGGAGAGATGACCAATTAAGAGAATGACTGAGGCCTACAGTCACCACATAATCCGAAGTGGACTCACCTTCACAATATGCTACTCTCGGAATGCACAATACACACAGCACCATATGAAAATAAAATTGAAAATTGAAAATAGAGAAAAACTATGTTACCAAAGCCAAATACGGTTACCCTAAATTTACTACTTGGCACCAGTACCTGAGTGAAGCTCCCGGACAGGCCCCCACGTTATGTGACGGTAAAGAGTTGGTGTTCGGCTGTTTCAAAAGCTAGGGGCAGGGCCTCATCACATAATAAAAAAAAAGAAAAGTTGGTCCTTTCGTCTGTGGTAAGGTAATGGGAAGACACACAAAACACAAGTATATAAACAATGAAATTTTAATTACTCTAGAAAAACAAGACATGAATAAAGGTAATCACATAAAATATGCAAGATAAGTCAACAAACAAAATAACATGAATAATCACTGGCAAATGAAAAGTTACGCTAAGACAAGTAAGTTACAGTGATAGCAAAATAAAATATAAGTGGTGCTGGAATACTGGCTTCGAGCTGCCACCTCCCTTAGTACACGAAAGCCAAGGCTTAGTCTACCAGCGAGAGATGTCAACTGCTTGGAGCACTGAGATATTCTGACGATACTGGCGCACTGTAGCCCAGACGTCGACATGTGGTGGCGGCGGAGGGCAGGTGCGACGGGACACCAGCCAATCAGCGACAGGCAGGCAGAGGATGAGCAGTTAGCTGGTTACGGCGGTGGTAGCAGGTTTCACGGTGTGCTGGGTACGATTTGCTCTCTGGGCAAAACGTTTGGCGATACTTGGTGGACGTATCTTCTATATTATCTTGTATATTGACGTACTTATGAAGGGAAGAGCAGGCTCAATCTCTCTTGAAAGAGATTATCGTCACACTATTACTCAGTTTTTTGGCTCCAGTCTTTTCCCTCATTGCATTGTGCTATTTCTCGGTTCCAGTGCGGTAGAAAAATTTTAACGCAGACGTTTACTTGAGTAAATGAAGAACCAGCATTTTCTGTGACTGCATTTCCAAATTGTGTTATTTGGTATTCTCATACCTGAAAGATTTTAGAAGACGGGGTGGTATTCTGGCAAAGCTGAAGTACTGTGTTTAATTAAAAGAATTTTTTTTTTGGAGGGATATTCCTGCGCAGACCCTAAGCCTCTGGCTGGCTTACTAAGCGTGGCTTGTTTCTGTTTTCTTGGGCGGAGTTTGAGTATTTATGACTCGTATGATCGCTTCAGTAAGATTTTGCCAAATGGGTTTAATAACTTTTTTTGTTCTGTTGAATTTGGAATTGTAATTGTGTAATTGTTATTGTGCACTGTGTTAGATAATGTTCCAGTGGTCTGTCGGGCATTTCTCCACAGTGCTAAACGTAGTTAATGGTAAAGAAGAAAGCAAAATTGCATTTAGTCTTTCATATATATAATATGATGTTTCCTCTGTGTCTCTAGCGAGTTTTTTTTTTTTTTTGCATCAATTTTCTCGAATATTGTCATTGACTATGATACATCTACTCACAAAAGTGAGCATTTCGTTTCATAGAAACATACATCGAACATAATCATATTTTAAAGACTGTAAAGATCTGAATATATTTAATCGATGGAAACTGAATATAGTTGTTCTATGGAATTCTTTAAGATATATCAGGGTGTTATTAAACTTAGTAATTCATAAATTAAAAAATTATGGGATTTATTGTTTAAATGCAACGATGAGCTCACCTAGATGTGATCACTTAAATTTGCTTATTCAGGAAGAAATCGAGCCGAAGAATGTACCATTCATCAGAAATCGGACATGGTAGTTTAGACGTTTTCGTGGTATGCTCACAACAGGATACATGCTGGGCGACCATATGAAACTCTTTTGAACGATGAAACGACATCACATTAACGTATTCAATATATATAGGGGAGACTCATTATGAGGCCCCTTCCTCACGGGTAACCTGCTGTCTGATGGAAACGTGCGAGGGAGCATACTGACGAGTACTTGCGTCTTAGTGACATTGTGACTCCTTGTTGCCAGTGAAAAGGAGCAAATGTTTCCCATTATTGTGTTTTTTTTCCTCACTGGAAGATGCTAGTTCTCGGTTCCGGTGCATTCGCGATCTTTTATCGCAGACGTTTACTGGAGAAAATGAATAACCAGTATTTTCTGCGACTGCGGTACTAGATTGCGTTATTTGGTATTTTTAGACCTGAAAGGTTTTAGAAGACGGTTTGGCATTCTGGACTCATCCGAGCCGAAAAAAATATTTTTCACCAGAAATCGGATATGGTACATTTGAATTTTTTAGACCTGACAGGTTTTAGAAGATGGTTTTTCAGACCGAAAAATGTATTTTTCTCCAGAAATCGAATGTGGTACATATGAATTTTTCGTTATGTGTTCAGAGCAGGGTGCTTATTGGGCGACCATTTGAAACTCATTTGAACAATTTGATGACATCACCTTAACGTGTTCGATATATATAAGGTAGACTCGGTGTTGGTGTCATTTTCCGCATGGGTAACCTGCTGTCTGGTAGAACCCTAAATGAGTCGGATATAAGGGAAGTTAAGTTGGAAGCCCCCTTGGGAATGAGTGATCATAGTGTATTGAGCTTTGAGTACCTGGTTGAGCTGGGAATTATCACCCCCAAAAAAGAACTGGGAACCAAAGGGCTGGCGTACCGAAAGGGAAACTATGAGGAAATGAATAAATTCCTATGCGATATACATTGGGACACAGAACTCGGAACCAAGTCCGTACAAGACATGATGGACTATGTCACCCAAAAATGTCAGGAGGCTGTAAGCAGGTTTGTCCCAGCCCGACAGGAAAAAACAGAGAAGCAAAGGAAGAATCCATGGTTTAATAAGGAATGTATGAAAGCAAAGGAGCAGAACAAAAGGGCATGGAGGAACTTCCGTAATAACAGAACACCAGAAAGTAGAGAGAGATACCAGAGAACCAGGAACGAGTACGTCAGTGTGAGAAGAGCAGCTGAGAAAAGGTATGAAAATGATATAGCTAATAAAGCCAAGACCGAACCCAAGCTACTACACAGTCACATCAGGAGGAAGACTGTGTAGGAACAGGTGATGAAACTTAGGGTGGGCGAGGACAGGTACACAGAGAATGACAAAGAGGTGTGTGAAGAACTCAACAAAAGGTTCCAGGAGGTCTTTACAATAGAACAGGGAGATGTCGCGGCGCTAGAAGAGGTGGCAGCAAACCAGGTGACCTTGGATAGGTTCGAAATTACAAGAGATGAGGTCAAGAAGCACCTATTGGAGCTGGATGTGAGAAAAGCTGTTGGACCGGATGGAATCTCGCCATGGGTATTGAAAGAGTGTGCAGGAGCACTTTGCCTACCACTCTCCATAGTGTATAGTAGGTCACTGGAAACGGGGGACCTACCAGAAATATGGAAGACTGCTAATGTAGTACCAATATACAAAAAGGGTGACAGACAAGAGGCACTGAACTACAGGCCAGTGTCCTGAACTTGTATACCATGCAAGGTGATGGAGAAGATTGTGAGAAAAAACCTAGTAACACATCTGGAGAGAAGAGACTTCGTGACAACCCATCAACATGGGTTCAGGGAGGGTAAATCTTGCCTTACAGGATTGATAGAATTCTACGATCAGGTGACATAGATTAAACAAGAAAGAGAAGGGTGGGTGGACTGCATTTTTTTGGACTGTCGGAAAGCCTTTGACACAGTACCCCATAAAAGGTTGATGCATAAGCTAGAGAAACAGGCAGAAGTACCTGGTAGGGCGCTCCAGTGGATAAGGGAGTACCTAAACAATAGGAAGCAGAGAGTTACAGTGAGGGGTGAGATCTCAGACTGGCGTGAAGTCACCAGTGGAGTCCCACAGGGCTCTGTACTTGGACCTATCCTGTTTCTGATATACGTAAATGATCTCCCAGAGGGTATAGACTCATTTCTCTCAATGTTTGCTGACGACGCCAAAATTATGAGAAGGATTAAGACAGAGGAGGACAGCTTGAGGCTTCAAGAAGACCTGGACAAGCTGCAGGAATGGTCGAACAAATGGCTGTTAGAGTTTAATCCAAGCAAATGTAATGTAATGAAGATAAGGGTAGGAAGCAGGAGACCAGATACAAGGTATCACTTGGGAGATGAAATACTTCGAGAGTCCGAGAGAGAGAAAGACCTGGGGGTTGATATCACGCCAGACCTGTCCCCTGATGCTCATATCAAGAGGATAACAGCAGCAGCATATACCAGGTTGGCTAACATAAGAACGGCCTTTAGAAACTTGTGTAAGGAATCTTTCAGAACATTATATACCACATATGTCAGATCAATCCTGGAGTATGCGGCACCAGCATGGAGTCCATATCTAGTCAAGCATAAGACTAAAATGGAAAAGGTTCAAAGGTTTGCCACCAGACTAGTACCCGAGCTGAGAGGTATGAGCTACGAGGAGAGACTACGGGAATTAAACCTCACTTCGTTGGAAGACAGAGGAGTAAGGAGGGACATGATCACCACATTCAAGATCCTCAAGGGAATTGACAAGGTTGATAAAGACAGGCTGTTTAACACAAGGGGCACACGCACTAGGGGAAACAGGTGGAAACTGAGTGCCCAAATGAGCCACAGCGATATTAGAAAGAACTTTTTTAGTGTCAGAGTGGTTGACAAATGGAATGCATTAGGAAGTGATGTGGTGGAGGCTGACTCCATATACAGTTTCAAGTGTAGATATGATAGAGCCCAATAGGCTAAGGAACCTGTACACCTGTTGATTGACAGTTGAGAGGCGGGACCAAAGAGCCAGAGCTCAACCCCCGCAAGCACAACTAGGTGAGTACAACTAGGTGAGTACTGTCGAGTACTTGCGTCTTTGTGACATTGTGACTCCTTGTTGCCAGAGAAAAGTAGCAAATGTTTCCCATTATTATGTTTTTTCCTCACTGCAAGATGCTTGTTCTCGGTTCCGGTGTATTCGCGATCTTTTATCGCAGACGTTTACTGGAGTAAATGAAGAACCAGCATTTTCTGCGACTGTGGTATTAGATTGCGTTATTTGGTATTTTTAAACCTGTAAGGTTTTAGAAGACGGTTTGGCATTCTGGACTCATCCGAGTCGAAAAATTTATTTTTCTCCAGAAATCGGATGTGGTACTTTTGAATTTTTTAGACCTGACAGGTTTTAGAAGAGGGTTTTTCAGACCGAAAAATGTATTTTTCTCCAGAAATCGTATGTGGTACATATGAATTTTTCGTTGTGTTCAGAGCAGGGTGCTTATTGGGCGATCATTTGAAACTCATTTGAACACTGTAACGACATCACCTAAACGTGTTCGATATATATAAGGTAGACTCGGTGTTGGGGTCATTTTCCGCTCGGGTAACCTGCTGTCTGGTAGAGCCATGCGAGGGAGCCTTCTGACGGATACTGGCGTATTTGCAACATTTGTCTCGTTGTGGGGAACTTTGGTGGGAATCTCAATTCAAATATAAACTATATTATACACAAAGTCTGCATCGCATTCTCAAAATAAAGAACTTATCAATTCCATGTAGCAATATAAATGTTCTTAACACAATTCACAATGGAATATGCTTAGACTGAGTAAAAAACTTCGCTCATCCAATGTTCAGTGGAGTAAAATTTGTTGAATCATTAATGCCTCATTAAATCTTATGCAGCGCAAAGCTTAAAAGACTTCAAATACAAAGTTCAAAATGCACTGAATACAACACCATGAAAAGTGGTAGAATTGCAAGCGGTGAGGTACGTACATGTAAGCTGCAAAGCTGAAGTACTGTGTTTTATTAATAGAAGTTTTTTTTAGAGGGATATTTCTGCGCTGACCCTAAAGCTCTGGCTGGCTTACTAAGTGTTGCTTGTTTCTGTTTTCTTGGGCGGAGTATGAGTATTTATGACTCGTATGGTCGCTTCAGTAAGATTTTGCCAAATGGGTTTAATACCTTCTTTTGCTCTATTGAATTTGGAATTGTAATTGTGCACTGTATTAGATAATGTTCCATTGGTCTGTCGGGCATTTCTCCACAGTGATAAACGTTGTTAATGTTAAGGAGGAAAGCAAAATTGCATTTAGTCATTCATATATAATATGATGTTTCCTCTGTGTCTCTAGGTAGTTTTTTTTTTACTCAATTTTCTCGTATATTGTCACTGACTATGATACATCTACACACAAAAGTGAGCATTTCCTTTCATAAGAACATACATCGCACATAATCATATTTTAAAGACTGTAAAGATCTGAATATATTTAATCGAAGGAAACTGAATATAATTGTTCTATGGAATTCTTTAAGATATATCAGGGTGTTTTTAAACTTAGTATTTCATAAATTAAAAATTTATGGGATTTATTGTTTAAATGCAATGATGAGCTCACCTAGATGTGCTCACTTAGATTTGCTTATTCAGGAAGGAATCGAGCCGAAAAATGTACCATTAACCACATATCAGACATGGTAGTTTAGACGTTTTCGTGGTATGCTCACAACAGGATACATGCTGGGCGACCATATGAAACTCTTTTGAACGATGAAACGACATCACATTAACGTATTCAATATATATAGGGGAGACTCATTATGAGGCCCCTTCCTCACAGGTAACCTGCTGTCTGATGGAAACGTGCGAGGGAGCATACTGACGAGTACCTGCGTCTTTGTGACATTGTGACTCCTTGTTGCCAGTGAAAAGGAGCAAATGTTTCCCATTATTATGTTTTTTTTCCTCACTGCAAGATGCTAGTTCTCGGTTCCGGTGCATTCGCGATCTTTTTTCGCAGACGTTTACTGGAGTAAATGAAGAACCAGCATTTTCTGCGACTGCGGTACTAGATTGCGTTATTTGGTATTTTTAGACCTGAAAGGTTTTAGAAGACGGTTTGGCATTCTGGACTCATCCGAGTCGAAAAAATTATTTTTCTCCAGAAATCGGATGTGGTACATTTGAATTTTTTAGACCTGACAGGTTTTAGAAGATGGTTTTTCAGACCGTAAAATGTATTTTTCTTCAGAAATCGAATGTGGTACATATGAATTTTTCGTTATGTGTTCAGAGCAGGGTGCTTATTGGGCGACCATTTGAAACTCATTTGAACAATTTAATGACATCACCTAAACGTGTTCGATATATATAAGGTAGACTCGGTGTTGGTGTCTTTTTCCGCACGGGTAACCTGCTGTCTGGTAGAACCATGCGAGGGAGCCTGCTGACGGATATTGGCGTATTTGCAACATTTGTCTCGTTGTGGGAAACTTAGGTGGGAATCTCAATTCAAATATAAACTACATTATACACAAAGTCTGCATCGCATCCTCAAAATAAAGAGCTTATCAATTTCATGTAGCAATATAAATGTTTTTAACACAATTCACAATGGAATATGCTTAGACTGAGTAAAAAACTTCCCTCATCCAATGTTCAGTAGAGTAAAATTTGTTGAATCATTAATACCTCATTAAATCTTATGCAGCGCCCAGCTTAAAAAACTTCAAATACAAAGTTCAAAATACACTGAATACAACACCATGAAAAGTGGAAGAATTGCAATCGGTGAGGTACATACATGTAAGCTGGAAAGCTGAAGTACTGTGTTTTATAAAAAGAAGTTTTTTTTTAGAGGGATATTTCTGCGCTGACCCTAAGCCTCTGGCTGGCTTACTAAGTGTTGCGTGTTTCTGTTTTCTTGGGCGGAGTATGAGTATTTATGACTCGTAGGGTCGCTTCAGTAAGATCTTGCCAAATGGGTTTAATAACTTCTTTTGCTCTATTGAATTTGGAATTGTAATTGTAATTGTGCACTGTATTAGATAATGTTCCAGTGGTCTGTCGGGCGTTTCTCCACAGTGCTAAACGTAGTTAATGTTAAAGAGGAAAGCAAAATTGCATTTAGTCATTCATATATAATATGATGTTTCCTCTGTGTCTCTAGGGATTTTTTTTTTCATCAATTTTCTCGTATATTGGCACTGACTATGATACATCTACACACAAAAGTGAACATTTCCTTTCATAAAAACATATATCGAACATAATCATATTTTAAAGACTGCAAAGATCTGAATATATTTAATCGAAGGAAACTGAATGTAATTGTTCTATGGAACTCTTTAAGATATATCAGGGTGTTATTAAACTTAGTATTTCATAAATTAAAAATTTATGGGATTTTTTGTTTAAATGCAATGATGAGCTCACCTAGATGTGCTCACTTGGATTTGCTTATTCAGGACGAAATCGACCTGAATAATGTACCATTCATCAGAAATCGGAGTTGCTCCTGAGCTACCGTGCAGTGAGGACGTGTCGCCTGCTCGCTCCGGTAGTTTGAGGTGGTTAACGTTTTCGCCGGCAGGGCGTGTGGGTGTCTCTACCCTCCCTGCTGTTCCTGATGGTGTGGACGTGGCGCTTCTACGATGGGCGGCCATCTTCCCCCTGTCAAGAGGGTAAACTCCATCGGCTTGGAGTTTACTGGCCGTGCTGGATACCCGCTGGTCGACGTGGTATTGAGTGCCATGCTTCGTGTCCCGGTTGGGGACGTATATGGCATTGAGCTGGTAACTGCTCACCGTGTTGTTGTCAAGTTTGTGGGTGAGGCGGTGTACCGTACTTTCTTACGGAGGTACGAGGGACGTACTTTGCAGCTCCTGGACGGCACCGGGTCTGTGACCATTTCAGACCGTAGTGGTGCTGTGACGTATGTCAGTGTTCATGGTGTCCCCATGGAGTTTCCTGAGACTCTCCTCCGGCGATTCTTCCAGAGGTACGGCTCCGTCGTCAGTGTGCGGATGAACTCACTGTCGTCTGGCACGTATTCGGGTGTGAAGACCAACATTCGGACCCTCGGGATGCGACTGAGGTCGGACATACCGTGCTCTGTCCGGCTGTTGGGATACTATGTGCGTGTGTTTTATGCCCGGCAACCCCGTACCTGCTTCCGGTGTGGCTTGTTGAGGCATCAGGCTGCCGGGTGTACTGCTGATCCGGTCGCTCCTGTGAACTTGTTCCGTGAGGAGGATTTCCCGCCGCTCCCTCTGGAGGAGGACTCCGGGGGTGAGGAGGTGAACGTCCCGTTCGCTGCTGCGGCTCCCCCAGTGTCACCCGACGTTCCCCCAGTTGTTGCAGACCCTCCTTCGGGTGTTGCGGTGCCGTCGGATGTTCCTCCTGACCATGTCTCTGGCCCTGCCGTTCCCATGGACCTTCCTGGTGATCCCTGTGGAGCGTCGCCGTCGGCTTCCTCGTCTTCGACTGTGGACCCTGGCCCTGCGTCCTCCCCTCGGGTTCCTCCTGTGCTGGGTGCTGGGGTGGCTGCGGTGCCTCCTGCTGTGTGTGGTCCGGTTCCCCCTGTGGTAGAGGCTGCTGCCGTTCTGCGACGGGCGTCGGTTCGCCCGGTTCGTGAGGCCAGTGGTTCTGGGTCCGCTTCCGGCTGTGAGGATGTGCGGCCAGTGCCCAAGCGGTCCAGGCGTTCTTCTGCTGCTTGGGCTGATGCGGAGGACTACGACGCAGGTGGAGCTTCGGGAGATGATGTGGCGCCTCCGGGTGCTTCGCGCTCTACGACGCTGGTGGTGGCTGACGTCCATGTGTCTGCTGTTGACGATGTTTGTACCTATGATTTACCTCCTGTTCTTTCTCCTGCAGAAGGTTCTCCGCAGTGGGGGGTGGTCGCTCCTACTGACGTGGATGATGAGATTTCTGGTGCGCGCCGAGGCATCAAGCTGGTACTAAAGAAGGATGCCAAGCGTGGGGGGTCCCAGCAGGAACAACGTTCGGTGGTTGACGCGGAGCACTGTGAGGCGGCCGAGGAGGCTCCCAGTGCGCTGCCCATTGCCTGGCCTCGTGGGAAGGAGCCCCTCCCTCTCATCTTGGCCTCCGGAGTGGCGCATGATGCGCAGCATCCTCTGCAGTTTAACATTATTGACCGCGTGCATCCTGTTCCGTGGTGCCCTTCTTCCATCTGGGTACAGCGGGCTCGGTGTTTTGTTGTGGGTGTGCCCGAGTTAATGCCTGATCCTCGTACTGTTAATACTGTACCTGTTCCGAATGACGTAATGTTACTGTGGGAGGCGTAGTGTTCGGTTCCCGGCGGCGGAGTGGCCGGATAAGTATGAACAATTTGAGTAGTCTGTGTGCTTGCTGTGACCTGTGGTTTGTTTGCAATGTATTGTACCTATTGTGCGCCCTTCAGGCCGGTGTTGTGTTTTTCATGACTGTTGTTTTGTTGTTTTTATTGTATTTCCGTCCAGTATTGTTGTATTTCCGTCCAGTATTGTTGTATTTCCGTCCAGTATTGTTGTTTCTTTGTGTTCATTGTTGTGATTTTGTTGTCGGTCCTTCAGGCCGGTATTTAGTGTATTTGTGTTACATTGTGTTACTTTGCTTTGTGCTTTTGTATTTTTTTGTTGTCTGATTGTTTGTTCTTGGTTTCTTATTTTATTATATTTATTGTATTGTATTTATTCGCATGTTCGCATGTAAAAATAAAAAATAAAAAATAAAAAGTTATAATCTTGATCAGCTAGTTACAAAATTCAATATAAGTCGTCACATCATCAATAGTTCGAGATCGACCACAAGTTCAGTTTCTAAATTAAGCAACTGACATGTGGAGAGCTAGTGTCGCAATTGATATTTCTCCTGCACACCGCCCCCATCCAGTGGGCAGCGGTGGATAGGTTACACCGCCCCCGATCCAATGGGCAGCGCTGGATAGGTTACAACCCCCCCCCCATCCCGTGGGCACCGGTGGATAGGTTACACCGCCCCCCCCCCCATCCCGTGGGCAGCGATGGATAGGTTACACCGCCCCCCCATTGAGTGGGCAGCGGTGGATAGGTTACACCGCCCCCCATCGAGTGGGCAGCGGTGGATAGGTTACACCCCCCCCCCCAACGAGTGGGCAGCGGTGGATAGGTTACACCCCCCTCCCCCCCATCGAGTGAGCAACGGTGGATAGGTTACACCGCCCCCCCATCCCGTGGGCAGCGGTGGATAGGTCACACCGCCCCCCATCCAGTGGGCAGCGGTGGATAGGTTACACCCCCCTCATCCAGTGGGCAGCGGTGGATAGGTTACACCCCCCCCCCCCATCCAGTGGGCAGCGGTGGATAGGTTACACCCCCCCCCATCCAGTGGGCAGCGGTGGATAGGTTACACCCCCCCCCCCCATCCAGTGGGCAGCGGTGGATAGGTTACACCCCCCCCCCCCACCGCTATCCAGTGGGCAGCGGTGGATAGGTTACACCCCCCTCCCTCCACCGCCATCCAGTGGGCAGCGGTGGATAGGTTGCACCCCCCCCCCCATGCAGTGGGGAGTAGGTTACCCCCCCCCCCCATCCGGTGGGCAGCGGTGGATAGGTTTTCAAGTGTGGGGCCTCCCTCCCCCTGATCGTCCCTCACTTACCTGACACCTGTCCCGAGGACCTGAGTAGGTTAGGTGCGCCGGGGGCACCGTCCGAAGGTTTTACTGAGACGGAGCTATTACCTGGAGAAGTTGCATTTGCCAGACAGGTCCAGGGGTGCTACATCTCGGAGCTCCGCGAGTGGCATGTCTACATAAGACTGGGTAATTTAACCCGACGTCGCGGGAGTGTGTTCCTGGACTGTCATCTGCCACTTGGGGGTGGTGGTCCAGGGAGCACTGTGTAAGGGAGGAACCTGTGGGCACTTCACCGTGAGGTCTAGGGAGCACTGTGTCATCACCGAGTATAGGAGCACTTCACTGTAAAGTGCCAGGGGAGCTGTGTCGGGTGCGGATCGCCGGCGCTCGGTGTTTACACCTTAGTTGGGGGTGTCGATCCGTGTGGTGGCGTTCAGGTTCTCCTCCTGCGCCTCACCAGGGGTGCTGTAGATTTCTTTCGACTTGTGACCCTATCTGAACGTGGGTTCTAATGCTGGGGGAACCCAGGAGAGGATGGGTTCAGTATCCCTAACTTGGTGTGGCATTTCTGCGAAAACTGCTGCTTGGTAGTTCACCGCTCGTTAGAGTTTCCGGGAATGGCATCGTTACACACTCTCGCGCCTCATTAGATGGGGGAGGCTAGCAGGAAAACTGTTTCGCCTACGACTGACAGCCTTGGACGAGATCCCCACAAAGGCAACAAACTATGCCTATTGTCCCAGTAACAGTATTTGTTCCAGATAGAGAATTGTTTCTCTTGGTCCCTCAGCACTGATGTCTAGCCCCCACGAGACGGCTACCGGAAGACGAGATCACCTGAGACCCGAGATGACGGACTGAAGCCCATCTCACCTGACCCCCGTGCACCTCGTCCTCCGGATGAAACTGCCTAAAAAAGTTAGGCACCCGGAGAATTGCAGAGGGCACCCAGCAACAACGGTCTCTCATACCTAAATAACATCTTTCTGCAGATTTCGTTGAGAAAAAAACCCAGGCCCCTCTGCGGTAGAAACGATACTGCCTCTTGATACTTGTAATGGCTCAAAAGGGCCACCACTTACGGGCTATTCATACCCGTACCACCTTTTGGGAGGCTTAATCTTCAACAGTCAATCAATCTCTATAACATATCTATTTTGAATAATCATAATAGTTGAAAACTAGCAACTATGTTTAGTGTCTAACGCAATAACGCCAACTCGTGCTTCAATCCTCATTATATCATGTTATTCTCCTCTCCTAACGTAACAGAACAGAGCAAAGAACAACACAGAGAACAGACAAAAGAACACAACAAAGAACCAAGAACAGAAGAGAGAACTGAGTAGAATAGAACAGAGACCAGAACAAAGTAAAGGGAGAACAGAATAAGGAACCGAACAGAGAACTGAGCAGTAAACAGAGAACAGAAAAGAGAACGTAACCGAACAGAACAAAGAACAGAGAACAGATAACAGAACAGAGCAGAAAACAGAACAGAAAACAGAACAAAGAATAGAACTGAGAACAGAACAGAGAATAGAGAACCGAGAAAAGAACATGATGGTGTTCTGGGAGTTCTTCTACTGCCCAAACCCGGCCCGAGGCCAGGCTTGACTTGTGAGAGTTTGGTCCACCAGGCTGTTGCTTGGAGCGGCCTGCAGGCCCACATATACCTGCTTGATGGGGTTCTGGGAGTTCTACTCCCCAAGCCCGGCCCGAGGCCAGGCTTGACTTGTGAGAGTTTGGTCCACCAGGCTGTTGCTTGGAGCGGCCCGCAGGCCCACATACACCTGCTTGATGGGGTTCTGGGAGTTCTACTCCCCAAGCCCGGCCCGAGGCCAGGCTTGACTTGTGAGAGTTTGGTCCACCAGGCTGTTGCTTCGAGCGCCCCGCAAGCCCACATACCCACCACAGCCCGGTTGGTCTGGCACCCCTTGGAGAAAACTATCTAGTTTTCTCTTGAAGACGTCCGGCAATATTTCTTATGCTTGCTGGGAGGACACTGAACAACCGCGGACCTCTGATGTTCATACAGTGTTCTCTGATTGTGCCTATGGCACCTCTGCTCTTCACTGGTTCTATTCTGCATTTTCTTCCATATCGTTCACTTCAGGACGTTGTTATTTTACTGTGTAGATTAGGGACCTTGCCCTCCAGTATCTTCCAGGTGTATATTATTTGGTATCTCGTCTTCTTTCTATTGAGTACATTTGGAGAGATTTGGGACGATCCCAATAATTTAGGTGCTTTATCTCGTCTATGCGTGCCGTATCTGTTCTCTGTATTCCCTCTATTTCAGCAATCTCTCCTGCTCTGAAGGGGGAAGTGAGTACTGAGCAGTACTCAAGACGGGACAACACAAGTGACTTGAAGAGTACAACCATTGTGATGAGATCCTTGGATTTGAAAGTTCTCGTAATCCATCCTATCATTTTTCGGGCTGACGCAATATTTGCTTGGTTATGCTCCCTAAACGTTAGGTCGTCAGACATCATTATTCCCAAATCCTTTACATGTTGCTTTCCTACTTTGGGCAAATTTGATTGTGTTTTGTACCTTGTATTATGTTTAAGGTTCTCAATTTTACCACAAGATGGGTATGGGGTGCATAATAAATTAACTAAACTAACTAACTACCGTATTCGAGTACCTGGAATTTATCCCTGTTAAACATCATGTTATTTTCTGCTGCTCAGTCGAAAACTTTATTAATATCTGCTTGTAGTTTTTCAATGTCTTCAGCAGAGGTAATTTTAATGCTGATTTTTGTGTCATCTGCAAAAGATGATACGAAGCTGTGCCTTGCATTTGAGTTTATATCTGATAGGAGAATAAGGAAAAGCAGTGGTGCAAGGACTATACCTTGAGGTACAGAGCTTCCCCAAATAAGAACGAGTCTTTAATGAACCAATAATGATCCCCAGCTTGAATGTTTGAAGTTGTTGATTTCAAATCTAATTCACAAACCAAATACAACATTCTATTGTAAATGCTGCAAAAGAACAACAGGTACAACAGAGCAACATTTGCAATAGAATTGGCAGTGAAGTAGTAATCGTCCGTCAGTCAAGAACTGTTAATGGCCGCTCGACAACTACAATATACTGTATATGCAGTAACAGACTAAGAAACTCAACAACTCAAAGTTCCTGACACAACACTGGATGATGATAAATATTTGCTTTCAGTTGACTGAAGATATTGCTCGTTAAAGAGAATCTGGTCTGTACAGAGCTACTAAACTCAACCAATGAGGTGGTAGACCTGGCCTGAGTTTGTATCCTGGCCGGGGAGGATTGACTGGGAGCAGATCCTTAACTGTAGCCTCTCTCCACCCAGCAGTATTCACCTAGTTGTACTTGCGGGGGGTTGAGCTCTACGGTTTCGGCCCGCCTCTCAACTGTCAATCAATCAACTGTTACTAACTACTAACTCTTCTTCTTGTTGATAGTAGGTGCAGTTTGCATGAAGGGTTTCTCCTCCCGATGACTGCACCAGTACTGATGTTGGTGGACGCGTTTATGTTGAAGATGATCGGAGCTACCAAGGTGCTTGTTGCTTTGTGCTGTAGATAGAGGAACGGTGATTAAAACAGAGGTGTGTGTTGTTGGGAGACTTGCCGCACCGTAGGGCGGTATGTTGTGTTTATGGCGTCAGCTGATCCTTGGTGTTGCGACGAAGCAGTTGTTGTCTGTGTTTAGCTGTTGGTGGCGCCAGGTATAAATGTGGCGCGGGTCAGATGTGACCCAATTTGTTGGTCGACTGCAGATATTTAGCCAGTGCTTTGACTATTTGGTATTTTTCTTGTAACGAGTGGTCGCCACCTCTTAATATATACTCGATGGTAAAGGGTATTTTAAGTGCGATAAAGACTTGTTTGAAATTTACTCTGGCACTATGATGTTGGAAGCAGTGCAGGAGATAGTGTTCGACTGTTTCAGGCACCTGACAGTGAGTACAGAGTTCATTGATGTCTGTTCTGTACTTAGAGCTGTGCTGCTGGTTTGGTGTGTCCCAGCCTTAATCTGGTCATCGTTACATCAATTTATCTGCTTTTATATCGGACATGTTTCCAAGTTTCCCATTTCTTTTTAATAGACCCATAGTGCAAAGGTGAGCATAACGTTTTTCCAGTTTGTTGCAAAATCCTGGGAAATAACTCACTTTTTTCATACACACACCCAGGAAGCAGCCCGTAACAGCTGTAGCGAGTAACCCTTATACTCGCTCCCATTATCTCATTATCTTAATGGCATAACTAATTAACAAAGCTATAATCCTATCCCTATTTACAGGTAACGGTTTTTTCCACCCTCCTATCTTACTGTGAGGGTGTAGTAACCGTATATAAGCAAGCGATTTGAGAATAGCAAAGACGGGAGACATCTCCCGTCACGCAGGGTGCAGTCGCACCTCCACAGATCTCCAGTATCAGCTCGTGATACTGGTAATGGCTCAAAAGGGCCACCACTTACGGGCTATTCATGCCCGTGCCACCTCTTGGGTGGCTTAATCTTCATCAATCAATCAATCGAATAGCAAAGACGGGAGACATTTCCCGTCACGCAGAGGTGCAGTCGCACCTCCACAGATCTCCAGTATCATCTATTGATACTGGTGATGGCTCAAAAGGGCCACCACTTGCGAGCTATTCATGCCCGTGCCACCTTTTGGGTGGCTTCATCTTCATCTTAACACATTCACACGGGAGACATCTCCCGTCATGCAGGGTGCATTCGCATTTCCACAGATCTCCAGTATCAGCTCTTGATACTGGTAATGGCCTCAAAAGGGCCACCACTTACGGGCTATTCATGCCCGTGTCACCTTTTGGGTGGCTTAATCTTCATCAATCATCAATCGAATAGCAAACCAGTACAATCTTCAGTCAAGAATGTAGTACTCGGCATGGGCAGTTCTAATCGACCCATGATGCTACAACTTCGACTTAGAGCAGACAGCAGACTACGACTGCATCCAGCTACAACGCTCTCGCTCCCCGAGTTCAGACACTCGCAATTCCCAATCGAGCCGCCACGCTCTCCCGCATAGAGCTCCACGACTCCGGCCTCACTCAGCTCTCTGATCTGCTCCAGGCTCCGTCTCAACGTATACGACACTGCTGTATCCAGGACTACTAAATATGAAACTCACTAAACACTGTGTATCTAATCACCCAACAACGTAACATAATCGTACGTTACACAGCTGTCTAACTCCCAGGTACCTATTTACTGCTAGGTAATAGGAGCATCAGAGTGAAAGAAACTGCCCGCGCGCCGGGAATCGAACCCCGGACCTCAGGATTACGTGTACAGCGTGCTGTCCACTCAGCCATCTGTTATGAACCAAAATTCCTCGCCCGAGCACGAAGCCGTGAAGTCCACGCCATCTGAGTCCGAAAATCCCACAACATGGACAACGCCATCTAGTGATGACAGGAGATGCCGGCAATAAGTGCTGGATGCCTGTCCTAGTCGGCTCGTGACGTAGCCGCTGCTGACCTCTGGTGAGGTGGCGCTTAGACAGTGAACGCCATCTATGGAGCGAAGAGGTGGACGTTGTGTCTAAGCTAGTAGGTGATGTTTCCTAGTGGTCCCATATTGTGTCCCAGTACTGATGACGTGTCTGCTTTCACTAAGTCAACCTAGGACAGCTGTGATGAGCGGTGAATCAGTCTACCCAAGGCAGCCAAGGTCTCCTCACCAGTCTGCTTTGTAGAAGCTGTGAGCCCCCCCGGACGAACTCTGCTGAGTGTGTGATTGCCTGCCTGAGGAGTGGCAGTAACAGGATTCGCCGTTTCCGGGGCTGGCTGGTGGAAGAGACCACCCACTGTGGTGCTGACCGAGGAGAGTGACCAGTGAGTCACACGAGGCTCCTGGCTAGGGCTCGCAACCCTAGTATTAGTCGTGGAGTGGCCTAACAGCGAGGCTGACTAGTACCTGCCAGCTACAGGCTGGACTGTGGTTGTAGGCCATCACAACAATGGCACCCAGTGGGATTGTAATTTGGCTGGCCTGTGGCCAGGGTGGATTCATCATGGGTTCTGGGCCATGGAAGAGGAAACCAGGAAAGGCTACCCAGAGTGAGCATCGCCGAGTGTCCAGTGTCTTCGGAGGAAGACGAAGATGTATATACTGTGTAGTAATAATTCCCTTTTGTGACTTTAATTTACATATGGTGGTGGGAAGGAATATATATATAAATTAGTATACTTGTGTATTTAATGTACCTCCCCTGTTGATTTTACTT